>NW_020664447.1:74323279-74328638 GCF_002925995.2 Terrapene triunguis
TATTTGGAGCTTTAGTTAGGGTTAGGGCTCCCCACCCTAGGGTCAGGATTACTATGGAGATGGTTCCCCACCCAGTGGTTAGGTTCCTATGCGTGAGGCTCCCTGCCCTAGGGTTAGGGTATTTGGAGCTAGGCTGAGGGTTCCTATGGGTATGGCGCCCCACTCTAGGGTGAGGACTACTATGAGTAAGGCTCCCCACACTAGGAATAGGGTTCCTATGGGTAGGGCTCCCTTCCTTAAGGGTAGGGTTTCTATGATTAGGGTACTTGGAACTAGGGTTAAGGTTCCAATGGTAAGATTAGTTGGAGGTTTTGTTAGATTTCGTAAAGGAAGGACACCCCACCCTAGGGTCAGCATTCCTAGGCATAGGGTTACTGTGGTTAGAGTACTTGGAATTACGGTTAGGGTGCCTATGGATAGGGCTCCCTGCCCTAGGGTTAGGATTTCTATGCCTGCCGCAGTTGGAGTTAGGGTTAGGATCCCTTTAGTTTGGATATTTGAAGCCTTTGTTAGGGTTCATATGGGTAGGGCTTCCCACCCTAGGGTTACTGTTGGTACAGCTCCCTGCTTTAGGGTTCCTATGGGCAGGGTACTTGGAGCTCTGGTTGGGGGTTCCTACATTTAGGGCTCTCCACCCTAGGGATTAGGGTTCCTGTGGGTCAGGTACTTGGAGCTCAGGTAGGGCTCATATGGGTAGTGCACCTCTTGCTAGGAATAAGTTTCCTATGGGTAGGGCTCCCCATCCTAAGATTAGTGTTAGATGATTAGGGTACTTGGCGCTATAGTTAGGGATCCTAGGGGTAGGATCCTTGGAGCTAGGGTTAGGGTTCCCATGGTTAAGCATCCCTGCACTAGGTTTAGGAGTCCTATGGGTATGAAGCTCCACACTAGGATTAGGGTTCCTATGGTTAGGATAGTGGCTCGTGGGTTAGGGTTCCTAGAGGTAGGGTACTTGGAGTCTTGCCTTAGGGTTCCTATGAGTAAGGCGCCTAGTGTTAGGGCTCCCATGTGTAGGGTTCCCTGAATAGGGTAAGGGTTCCAGTGGCTAGGATAGTTGGAACTAGGGTTAGCATGCCTATGGTTAGAGTATCTGAAGCCTTTGTAAGGATTCATATGGGTAGGGCTCCCCACCCCACAGTCAGGGTTCCTATGGATTGGGTTCCCTGCACTTGGGTTAGGGTTCCTGTGGTTAGAGTACTTGAAACTAGGGCTAGGATGCCTATAAGCAGGGCTCTCCGCCTTAGGGTTCCTATGGGTAGGGCTCCCTGCCCTAAGGTTAGAGCTCCTATAATTAGGGTACTTGGAGCTATAGTTAGGGATCCTAGGGGTAGGATCCTTGGGGCTATGGTTAGGGTTCCCATGGGTAATGCTCTGCACAGATTGTGATTCCTATGGGTACAAATCTCCGCACTAGGGTCAGGGTTCCTATGGTGAGAGTATTGGACCTAGGGTTAAGGTTTCTCCGGGTAAGACTGTTTGCCATAGGGTTCCTATGGTTAAGTTAGGTGGCTTTAGCTTTAGAGTTCATATGGGTAAGGCACCATGCTGCAAGGTTAGGGTTCCTATGGATAGGTCTCCCTGTCTTAGGGTTAGGGTTCTATTGTTTGGGTACTTGGAGCCAAGGTTAATGTTGCTATGGCTAGCGTAGTAGGAGCTAGGGTTAGGTTGCCTATGGTAAGGGTATTTGCAGCTTTTGTTAGGGTACCTATAAGTAGGGCTCCCCAATCTAGGATTAGGGTTCCTATGGGTATGGCTCTCCGCCCTAGGGTTAGGAGTCTTATACCTACTGCAGTTGGCACTAGGGTTAGGGTTTCTATAGTCAGGGTATTTGGAGCATTTATAAGGGTAGGGCTTCCCGCCATAGGTTCAAGGTTCCTATGGATAGGGTTTCCCACCCTATGATTAAGGTTCCTAGCATTAGGGCACGTGGAGTTAGGATTAGCATTCTTATGGCTAGGGCTCTCCGCCCTAGTGTAGGGTTCTTGGAGCAAGTGTTAGGGATCCAAGGAGAAGGGTACTTGGAGCTAGTGTTAGGATTCCTATGGGTAGGACTTCCCACCTCAGGGTTAGGATTCCTATGGATAGGTAATTAGAACTAGAGTTAGGGTTCCTATGAGTATGGCTCCCCACCTTAGGGTTAGGGTTCTTATGAGTAATTTGCGTTAGGGCTAGGGTTCCTATGAATTGGGGTCACCTTCCTAGATTAGGGATCACGTGTGTTGGGTGCCCCAGCCTAGGATTAGGGGTCCTATATATACAGCTCTCACACCTAGGGCTAGGGTTCCTATGGGAAGGGTACTTGGAGCTCAGGCTAGTGTTTTCAGAGATGGCAGATAACAGAACAAGGAGTAATGGTCTCAAGTTGCAGCGGGGGAGGTCTAGGTTGGATATTAGGAAACACTATTTCACTAGGAGGGTGGTGAAGCACTGGAATGGGTTACCTAAGGAGGTGGTGGAATCTCCGTCCTTAGAGGTTTTTAAGGCCCAGCTTGACAAAGCCCTGGCTGGGATGATTTAGTTGGGGATTGGACCTGCTTTGAGCAGGGGCTTGGACTAGATGACCTCCTGAGGTCTCTTCCAACCCTGATATTCTATGATTCTATGATTCCATGACAATGCAGCGGTGGTGGAAGCAGTGAGCTTCTCCTCACAACCCAGTGAAATTACTAAGAGCTGAGCTAGGTGATAGAGCTAGAGAATCCATATGTAGCATCCCACCTGAAGACAGACAGAGTGGTGAGAGATGATGTGGCAGCCCGGTGCCCCCTGCCCAACAATCCTAGAGCTGTAATCACTAAGAGCTGGGCTAGGTAGTCATGGTACCATGTGATCAGACCAGACATGACAGGTAGAGCAGCAACATGGTCCAAAGGCAGCATTGCAGCTACAGGCAGAGACAGGGCGAAGGGAGGCACCCCTGGATTCTGGAATGTCACCAACCCCCAACAACAAACTGGGAGTAGAGTGTAGTGGCAGGCCGGGGAATGTGGTGTGTTGAATTCATTCACTAGACATTCCCACTCGCAGGTGGGGAGACTAAGGCAAAGTAACCGTGGGGGTGGGCGTTTAACTTATTATTCACATACCGTCGATTCCTTGTTGCTGTGTTTTCCCAAACTAATGCTGTTCCCTCTCTCCTCACTAGACGTCTTCGTTTGAGACACGGACTCAGAGCTGTGAGTGGTGTTGCCATGAAGGGTGTCCAGGGGATATATTCAGCGATCCCAGTTTCTGGATGGAGGCTCAAGTTGGTTTGGTTTTGTAATTTCAAAATAGATATTGAACCCTCCCTTGTTGTTGCCAGCAATGCCTGGCAGTAAGGTTACACTGGATAGATAGTGTTATATTCCCACACTACACTCCCTCAGTGCAAAATGGAGCCGCTGCCCAGGCAAACAGAGAGCTGTGTAGATGGCAAAGGTGGCTTGCTTGTTTGTTGACCTGAGGCCTGCATTACCCTCTCTATGCAAACAGCATGTCATAAGCGATCCAGTGGAAACAAGGAGCATACCATCAGGAGCAGCAGCATCCCTGAGACAGGGACTAAAATCCAGTGGTTAAAAATGTCCATCCAGCATTAATTCCCAGTGGAGTGAACCAGATCATGCAGCTATGGTGGGAGAGGAACGGCTACCATGGTATGGGACCCAGCCCTGCTCCAGGGGGAGAGAGGGCCTTGGAAAAAGATGTGCTGGATCTAATCATTGCTGTCTGTGGATGTCCTGCATGTGCCTTTCTTCATATTAAATGAGAGTCACTGTCTTTCTAGGGCCAGATCAAGTCTTTTGCCACGTAGTAGGGTGTGTTGGGCAAGGAGGGACTGACATGGCCATGGGAGCATGTGGTGGAATTCCCTCTGGGGCTCTGCAGCGTGCATACCCGAGCAGTAGCTCTGCTCCTGTTTGGAAGAGTGCAACATGCATACCCCATGCAGTGGGAGAAACAGTGCGGGTAGAGAAAAGTCTTAGCTAAACAAATAGACTGAAATTCTCTACCTGCTGGACACCAGATGACGGGAGGAAGATGTGCAGCTGGGGACTGTCTTGATGTGTTCCCCCGCTGTGGGCGACAGGGCTAAAGGGAATGGGTAGATGCCATAATAAAGGAGGAATGTCTGTAGCAAGCCAGAATGAGAACAGGGGTTCAATGGTGGGACTGAACTGTCAGTGGAGGAAAGTGTCTTCTGTTCATCCCATTCTGTCACTCATACAGCTCTTTGAGGCAACTGGCCAGTTTAAGCTGTATTGCTAATTAATCTCCTGCTAAAATGTTCACCAGTGTGTCAGTACATTTCATAGTCAATTGCTTGATCACACTTTGGTTAGTAATGAAATATACTCAAGGACCAAATAACCAATATCAGTCAGGTTTATTGCTAAAAGTCAATGATGTATAGTACAGGGAAGACAGGTTCAGTATGGTACCAATTTCTGGGAAGCCATCTTGTGCTGCGCTGTTAAAGGCACTTTACCCAGAAGGTGTGCTCCCCAAGTCACACCTCCAAAGCTATCCTTTTTATACCCAACTTGTTTACAAGTCAAAAGGTACTGTATGCATCATCTGAAGCTAGGGAAGGACTCTTTACCTTGTTTTCTGGTACCAATGGTGAACCCCGTAGTTCTTTGTTCTGAACACATGTATTCCAGGCACCAAGAGTGTGAAGGCACCTCCTAGGCAGGTAGCAGGACAGAACACTTGTATCTTGAGCCTGACAGTTTTCCTGTCTGCTTAAGCCAAAGCTTACTTCAGCTAATGCAAGGGGTTATGGGTAAGGCTGCATATCTGTCACAGACGTCATGGAATCCGTGACCTCCATGACTTCTGCAGCGGCTGGTGTGGCTGGTTCTCGAGCTGCCTGAGGACTCAGGCATCCCCTGGGCCAGCAGCAGTTTGGGTGTGGGAGAGGTCTCAGGGCTGGGGCAGGAGGTTGAAGTGTGAGGGGGTGCTTACCTCGGGGGGGGGCAGGGGCTCACCGGAAGCGGCTGGCATGTCCCTGCAGCTCCTAGGTGGAGGGGCGAGGAGGCTCTGCATGCTGCCCCTACCTGTAGGCACCACCTCTGCAGCTCCCATTGGCTATGATTTTTGGCCAATGGGAGCTCTGGCACCGGCTCTCATGGCGGGGCAGTGCGTGGAGCCCCTCTGGCCTTCTCTCCCCCTAGGAGCTGCAGGGCATACCGGCAGGGCCGGCTCCAGGCACCAGCTTAACAAGCAGGTGCTTGGGGTGGCCAAGGGAGAGGGGCGGCACCTGCGGCAATTCGGGGGCGGCAGGTCCCTCACTCCCTCTAGGAGTGAAGGACCTGCCGCTGAACTGCCACCGCCGATCGCGGCTTTTTTTTTTTTTTTTTTTTTTGCTTGGGGC
>NW_020664447.1:74328738-74338808 GCF_002925995.2 Terrapene triunguis
TTTTTCTTGCTTGGGGAGGCAGAAATGCTGGAGCCGGCCCTGCATACCGGCCGCTTCTGGGGAGCTGCGCAGAGCTGGATAGGGAGCCTGCTGCCCTGCCAACCCTTCCCCTCCTCCCCAGCACCAGCGATGGTCCCGGGCCATGCGCTGCCACCTGTCCCCCCCCCAGCACCAGCATGGGTCCTGGGTCGTGTGCTGCCGCCTGTCCCATACGCTGCACCAGCGAGGGTCCTGGGCCACCCCCCCAGAGCAGCACCCCTGGACCTGCAGCAGCCCTGGCCCAAGTTTTAGTTAGGGGTCTATAGTACAAATCATGGACAAGCCACAGGCAGTGAATTTTTGTTTACTGCCCGTGACCTGTATATGACTTTTTAGTAAAAATATCTGTGACTAAAACTTAGCCTTAGTTATGAGATACTTAGCATAAGGAGAACAGAATTATAGATGGACATGGCCCATTCAGGCCATACAACTGCTACAAATAAATATACCCAATATGATATGTTGATAGTGTTCTTAATGCATATTAATGTGTGTGGTGTGAATAATACATATTGATAATGTGATATCTATTAACCAAGCATACACTGGTCAATAAGTGGTGGCCTGGGTGGGAAAACAAGATGTGGAGGGGAAGGATTATAACCCATATCCCTTATATCTGCCCTGTGGCATATGGTGTAGCCTTTTATTTTGTTTAAAGTGAATTTAGAGAGTTGTATTACACCACCATGTGTTTGGCTCTGGTTGCTACAGTTTGAAGCTCAACAGAGTGAAATTGCCTCTGGTGCTTTTCTCAGATTTGGAGGCTTTAGGAACACACAAAGTCCAAGGATAATGACCACAGACACAATCACCAGTACAAAGCCTTATCTGTACTACAAATTTTATTAAGCAATAAGTAAAGTTACAATTACCCATGCATATAAAAATCCTAAAAAACCTATGTAATAATTATCAGTGTAGTCATACTCACATCCTCAAAGATATTCTAGGGTCTGATGGACCTCTCACCAATCACTATCAGGATAGTTCCTGCTGGGGTTTTTCCCGTGGCTAATCCCGCTTTTACCCAATCGGCGAATCCTTTATATATTGTAATTCTAACTATGCCTAACACCTTATGCATATGCACAAAGGTGTCAGCCCCTTTTCCCTTAACTGTACTTCCACACCTCATGGGGGTGCCCCATTTTTCATAGGTAGTTCATAGTTCCTCTTATTCTTATTAGCATTTATGCACATGTACCCTGCGGTCAGACAGACATTTAAAGATGTTACAATCAGGTGTCTTGCGGTTTTGGACAATACATTGCAGTCTATTGCAATCCATTTTTCTGTAACATCACTTATTGGCACATCTTATGCAATAACCTTGTGACTTTACGGGCATCGGGTTATTCCTAGGTCACTCACTCATGTCAAGCATTCTTAAGCCTATGGCCTAGTTTGGCTAAGCTAAAAATCTTACAGGTCTCATCCTGTAGGCCTTGCGTTTCAGCCATGCTTTACCTAATACACACTCATCACTCCTAAATGCTTGTCAATCCCTATACTTTTATAATCCTACAATTTAAACCTGTTTAGCATACAGTGATTATATATGAAATAGCATAAGAGTAGACCATAGCATCATGTAATAGAATGATAAATGGATGATAAAATGAAATAATTGGCTATAATGATTTTAGATTTCCCAATAGGAAAACTCAACAAACATGAAAACAGACCTGAATGCTCATTAACTTTGTCTAAGTTATCAGAGCACGAGTAGTCATACCAGAATCTGATCCTGATGTAAAAAAATCCAAAAAATCTTTTATATTTATGTTCTCTCCATAAGATACCAAGTGCACAATACAAAATTTGCAAGGGCATTTTATTAATGTAAAAATTGCTGAATAACTTTATCATGGGCCTTAAGGTTCTTTTACAGTCAAAGTTTATGATCTGCAAACACAATATTTTTGGATGCTTTCTAAATATTTGTTGGAAACATATGTAAAGCTAATAAATCCAAGTTCATGGGGGGACTGGGTGGAGGAGAGATGAGAGCAAGAAAAGAATCCAGCAAGTAAAAACTTGTTCTTCCTTCTCCATCTGAGAAAAGTTCTGCTCGCTCACTATTTCTTTTTTAAAAACCCAGACACTTTCCAGAGATGCTGCTTTGTTAATGTGGTGTCACCATCATTGAAAGGCTTAACTGGCTTAAAAAGATGTATAAAACATAACAGCGAGAGAGTGGAGAGTCTCTAAAAGTCAGCACGAGTGAAAATTTTAGGTCCCAACATTTATTTTATTCATTACCTGAAAAATTAGTAATTGACAATGTAAATTTCTGTGCCTGTTTCATTATTGTGCCTTTAAAAGTTGTTTGCCAATCACTGTGGAAGTAACATGGCATCTAGTGTGTGCTATGGAAGAGCAATTCTAAATGTTTTGGAGCGGCCTCTGGCTTTTTGGGACATCCCAGATAAAAGCTGGAACATGTGGGGAAGGCAAGATGACTGAAGGAGAAATAACTGAGAGAACCTGTTGGAGAGAGAGAGCTGTGACGGGACTGGCTTCGCAGCGTGCTGACTAACAGCCAGGCCATGGGCAGCAATAAGGGAAGGGATTGCTAATTTCTTGGACCCCCCGGCTGCGACTATCCAGAGGCAGACTGGCAGAGCAGTGATCATTACCAGGATTCCAGGGTGATAAAGCTGCCAGTGAATAACCCAGAACTGAAGGCATTCAGGACACCGCCCCTCAGTTGGGAAACTTTACATCTTACATGAGGATCTAGTAGAAGCCTTTTATAAAGACTGCTTTTCTAGGGACTCAGATAATGTATTAGTATGATCTGAATTACCAAACTGGGGCAAAGAGATGATAGGCCTTCTTAGGCAGATTATCTGTGATTTGTTATTACACGTGCTGTATACATCATTAGCTATTTTGTTTGAGAAGAAATCTCAATTGCTTATAGGCTAAAAATTCCCATATATATGTTTGATTTGCTTGTGAATGTAGGTCAATTAAAGTTCAGGGATGGTCACTGACACCTGGTGGTCTGTAGGAGAGCCTGCTGCGGCCCACCGTAAGCACTGATGCGTCCAGTGACTCCTCAATTATTTTATAGTCGGGTTGACGATTTTCCCCATGAAGATTGTGCTGAGGGTGGCTTTATCAACAATCATCAGCACAAAGGGCCTGTTGAATTTAATGGTAATTGAAGGACGAAGAAGTTTGCTAACTACTATTGCAGTGGCCGCTGCTGCCTCGGTGCCATTCTCATGAACATTCAACACGGCCTTGTGAATAGCCTGCAAGGAAATGAGGCAAATGTTACAGCGTGAGTACAGGACCGTGAACAGCAGCTGAAATTGAACTTGCTGTGTTAGAATGGGAAGAATACAAACAGGATTGGTACAGCCCAATGAACCCAACTCCACTGAGTGGCAAATCTCCCCTGGACTTCAAGAGGCGTTTTCCCTGTATCCGGACTCCAGGATCAGACCCAGCAATATTAAGAGGCTGTTGCAGTTATTTCTCAATTGCAGTTCCACTGAGAAGAAAGATAGGCCTGCATGGATCAAGTCAGCTGCCCTTCTCCGCAAAAGAGAGAGGTTTTTTTCTATCAGTGATTACTATCAGCAATTCCTCCTTAACATTACAAACAGTCAGTACGTTTAGACAGTACAAAGCCGTGTTCCAGCAGAAGTGTCCAGGCGAACAATGATCAAGAATCCATGGCCCTGAGCCCCAGAATTATTTTTCTTCGGTGCAGCTTTTGTGTCATACTGTGCATTGATACTGCTGAACCTTAATTACTCCAAACCCTAACTGGGTTCTGTACAGAGGTGGTATGGAACCCCACTCAGAACGTCCTTATTGTCCCTAATGTGATTTAGATGATAATATCTCAGTGCTAAACTAGGGTCAGATTCTGATGACCTTACCTCTTTTGAGCTGTAGCCTATTACCCACAGTTAAATCCTGGCTCCATTGAAGTCAAGGGCATCACTCTCATTGACTTCAGTGGGGCCAGGATTTCACCCATCTTCTCACTGGAATCTGAGGCAATGCTTGAGGAAAAAGGGTGACTAAGGGTATCACAACCTAGCCCTGGATTTGGAAGTGACTGTCACTGCTGCTATTGAGCCAATCTAGCCTGGGGGCAAGGAATAGTTAAAGCCATTCTTGTGCTTGTGCCCATTCTTAATGTACTTGCTGCTCCCTAGGACCATTTCCTTTTATAACAACCTTCAGAAACTACAGGTGAAGCCTTGTGCTTTCTGTAATGAGCCTGTTTGTGCCCTAGTCTAGAGAAAACTGACTGAGTGCCAGCAGCTACTGAGGTCAGTGAGAGTTCTGCCAGTGGCTTTAGTGGGAACAGAATCGAGCCCGTAAATAGTCTCGGATGTAAACTTTATAATCACAGGTACAGACAAATCCTGTTAACAAAACCATTTGTTCACTAACTTACTTTTGAAACATGCAGGTTGGACGTCCCAGCAATTCCAGACAGATCAGCGTGGCTAGAAAACACATCAGTAATACCCATTTTCTCAAACAGGACTTTCACATCGTAGGACCCCGAAATAGAAAACTTTGGAATGTACAGATTAATACTCCTGTCAACAAAGAACACAATATGATGGTGGAACATTGCACTCAGCTAATACTACGGAGTACCCGCAATTTAATGACACTGCCCGGTGCTTTTCTGATTCCTGAGACATCGGCATTCTCTGTGTGATTTGTGTGTCTGAGTGAGGATTGAGCACCTAGAAGGGTCTAGGTGAGCCTTTTGTACATGCCTGGATGCTCCTGAACAGATGTGGTTGGACCATTAATACTAATTAATAATTATTAATAATAATAATTTAATAATAATAATTAATAATAACAAATGAACTTCTCCTGAGTTCATAACTTCATTTCAGAGCCCTGACATGTACCTTCCAACAGACTTCTGTGGGAACAGGAGCAGTTGGAGGGACAAGGAGATGGTGGAGTGGGGTCAGAGATTAGGGTAAGGAGGTTGGAGTCAGTGGCACCAGGCAGTTAATAAATCTCATTAGCAACATGAAAGAAGTAGGAACTTTCAAACATTCAACTGGCAACAGTACTTGTTGTAGTCCTAGGACCTGCCAGACTTGTTCAGATCAGTGGCCTGGCTAGAGTCCTAAGGGACCAGCAGTTGGGATGCTGCAGCCTGTGCTGTCAGAAGAGCTGGAGCTGTACATTCTGCGACGCTCTCCTCTAAGGTAGCTGGGGGATCATTTGAGAACTCTACTTACTCAACATGGAGAATACTGAACTATGATACCTGCGTTAATATTTTGCCTTGCTCTGGAATTCTCTCCTAAATTACCATCAACTATCTATCCGTACAATGGTGGGCAAAGGGTTACCTTTTTTGAAGTAATTTCTCCCATTTACACACAGTTTCTTTCAAGAGAGCAGCCTCCAACTGCTTCATCTTCCCTTCGTCAGGCAGAATAAATAACGCTTTGGCATTTCCATTGTACGGTATCTGCACCAGCCAGCACGACAGCTGGTTATCATAGTGGCTTTCATAGTCGGTATCCCGGCGCATCATACTGACTTTAACGGAGGTTTTCTCATCCACCAAAAAATCCTCCTCGAGAGTGTGGAAAGGATCGAAAGGATTTTCCCAGGAGGCTTATCATCAAAAGCAAAGAGAATGCAATTTAATAGTGGAGGGAGAGAGGAATTTGTTGGCAGAAATTGGACTAATTCAAAGGGAAGAAGCTCATAGGTGGGGGTAACTCCAAGTTTATTATTATGAAGCGATGTCTGTTTTGCAGGCGAGCGGCAGCAGAATCGCTGATGTGCTGGAGTTTGGGGTAAATGGGTTATTAGTCAAGATGAAAACCACTAAATGAAATGAACAAATGTTGTTGGTTTTCTTTAAAGCATTATTGTGGAGAGAAGAATAGGTCCCTTAAATATTTATTCTGATGTAATGCTGCCCCCCCCCAAACTATTCCAAATCAAACTGTTGCTACCTAGAGATGTCAAACCAAATATTGTCTTCATGCTTCTTACCCCTAGGAGCCAACAGGCACAGAACCACACTGGGTGAAGGCACAATCCCACTTGCAGCTCCAGGGACCAAGAGCCAAGAGTGTATGCTGCACCATTCCTGAGAATGGGCTCCCCTCTCCACAACCAGCAATGCCCCTCCCATTGCTGACTGGTGAGGAGCTGAGCAAAGCTATAGCCTGCTCCACTCAGCTGGCTTGTGTTCCACTAGTGATGCAAAGAGGCAACAGCCCTTGGGCTTCCCATATTGCTAGGAGTGCGGGAAATGCACATATTGTTTCATACATGCAGTAGAAACTGACCTGAGAATAACAAATAAAATAATGACTGTAAATATTCCACCGCCCTTGCAGAACAACGTTTACACCAAGGTTTAGCAGTGGACTGGAAATCAGAATCAAATCACTTCTTGTTTTAATTCTTTATTAGGAAGAATTTACCTAGCAGGTACCTCAAATAAAACAGCTATTAAAATGATTTCTTGTAGCTGTTTTATACTCAGTAGGCACCTAAAACACAATAAATGAACATGACTGCTCGGATAGAGTTTAAGGCCAGAAGGGACCATTTGATCATCTAGTCTGACCTCCTGCACAACCCAGGCTTTGGAATATCATCTGGTGACCCCTGCATTGCATCTGTTCTTGATTAGAAGACATAAGAGATGGAGAATCCACCACTTCACTTGGTAGTTTGTGACACTGGTTAATCAGCCTCATTGTTAAAAAATATTTCTAATTTGAATTTGTCTTGCTTTGATTTCTGCCCATTGGTTTTTGTTATTTCTTTTCTACCCTTCCAAAGTCCCTTCCAACTAAGAATCTTAAAGGAATTTTAAACTATTGGATCCCTCTTTTATGGTACATCAAATAAATGTTTTTTGTCCTTACCTTCAAGGCTCTGCACAATTTAGTCCAGTTCTAGCGCTGCGCTCTATTATATTATGACAGTTTCTCTTAATTTATAGAAAAAGCAGCAACAACGTTTTCTTTGCTTTAGATCAAAATCAGCCATTCAAAGATTATAATTTAAATAAATACCCATTTGGGCTCCATGCCTTACCTTTGAAATAAATGTAGTTAACAAGAACCATTATAGTGTTTGGATCAAGATAGCCGACTAGTTCCGGAATTTTCCCACGGGTTTTCTTCTCTACATAACCATTGATCTTTTTCGTAGCCTCTTTTGAATTATGGAAATCAGTAGGAAAATATTCTGTTTCATAAAAGGTTTTGACGTCTTGTAAAAACTTCTCTAGGGCTTTAAACTCGTTCGCTATGAAAAGGGCATTTCCCATACTTGTCTGGATCTTATTGTTAGGACAATTCATCATGTGGATGTGATGATGGAAACTTTCATGTATCTCCTCCTCCTGAATCTCTGTCAGGCTAAAGCCCATTCCTTCAAAAATCTGAGTCCGAGTGGCCGATTTAGCACCCATTGCCAGCATTGCAAAGGCAGTGGCAATGCTCACGGGAGAGAAGAACACATTCTTGTCTGCTTCTGCTAATATAGCCTGCTTATAGAATCTAAATGTAAAGTCCGCATAGCTAGTACCTTGTTTGACACAGGCCTGGCTCAGCAGTGCATGCTCTTCCGTGTGATTTGTATCTTTATGGTCATCCTCGCAGGTGGGGTGATGAGGAAAGTGATGGCAATGGGCAAGAGCACAAAGAGCAGCAAGTAACAAACACGCAGAAAGGGCGGAATTCATTTTCCTTTCAAATTATTCTGTCACAAAACAGAATCAAACAATTAGAGGGGCAAAATTAATAGTGACTTTGGTAGCAATTAATGGCTAGTTGTTTGCATTAGTTGTCATAACAATTATTAATAAAATGTATATAAAAATAATGCAAAAAACAAAGGAACATGGCATATCTAACGTGACTATACATGATTATAAATCCCACTAAGGGATAATTTGGTTTAGTTTACTAATATGTCAGTTATAATAAAGATTGCAATATGCCTCGGCTGTTTAGGATATGTGATGTGTTCTTCTCCAGCAAAATTCTGGAGCTAGTGTGTGTAGGGTCAGTAGTAACAGTGATGTCATTTTTTCTACCATAACTATGTCTCACTATTCACTGGACACAATTAGAAAGTTTAAGAGGCCTAGCAGGAGTTGGAGCAGCAGCTCTTTAGCTCCCTCTAGTGGTGAAGTGCGAGAATTGAGGGAGTCTGCTGCCTGACTAATTTGCATATACCACTCTGACTCCCCCTATAGTAGTGGTTCTCAAACTTTTGTACTGGTGACACCTTTCACACAGCAAGCCTCTGAGTGCGGCCCCCCCCCCCTTATAAATTAAAAACACTTTAAAAATATTTAACACTATTATAAATGCTGGAGGTGAAGCAGGGTTTGGGGTGGAGGCTGACAGCTTGCGAGCCCCCCAAGTAATAACCTCATGACATCCTGAGGAGTCACGACCCTATAGGAAAACTGAGTGGCTCCCTACCTGTTAGCAGGTATAATTTGCATCATGTCAGGAGTTCCATGAAGTGCCAAAAGCTGCACAACCTGGGGTTTCCCTGGTGCCACACATACAATCTGTGATAAATGTGCTGGGTAATTGCAGGTATATGAAAAAGGAGGTAAGTGTGAAAACGTGGGGAAGTGGAGTTATCCACTGGGCCACTCTTAGCTGGGCAATGGGTCCAGATTGGGTAGCCATGCCCAGATGGGCAAGAGGAACACAGAGTCTTACCTTAGAGAAAGGGGGTTTCTTTTGAGTCCACTGGGAATTCGATAGGACCTAGGAGTGAGGACTGAGCTGAGTAGTGCAATGACAGCAGGCTAGAGCAAGTCCCCAGCTGAGAGGAGCCCCTGAACCCCCCTGACTGAGGTGGGGGGTGGCCTGGATTTGCAAGGGAGGCCCAGGTGGAGATATACCTAGCTCATAGAACTGGAAGGGACCCCGAAGGGTCATCGAGTCCAGCCCCCTGCCTTCACTAGCAGGACTAATTTTGCCCCAGATCCCTAAGTGGCCCCCTCAAGAATTGAACGCACAACCCTGGGTTTAGCAGGCCAATGCTCAAACCACTGAGGGTCTTGACCACCAACCCAATTCCCTATTACTTTAATACCTTGTTGGTCTTGTCATTTGTTTATTTGTGTACCCTACATAAAATTTGGTTGTATTCCCAAGTTTACCAGACTGCGAGCTGCTTGCCGGAGGGGAAGGTAACTGCCATGAAAGGTGACCAGGGGTTACATTTTAGATGTTCAAAAGTCAGAGCATGGCCCTGAGTGGTGATTTACCCTAACCCTATTTATTTATTTTAAATGGAACCCCATTTTCAGCCCAGCAGAAAGTCAGATTCCCTATGTAATCACACCCCTGTGTGTTTGGGGATACACCAAATAACTTCCAAGCATAAAGGGAGGTTGACCTCAGTTTTTTCAAATATTTTTTGTTTCATATTCCCTGCCATCCCCCAATGCTTAATCTTTAATCAGCTCTATCAGTGACCCAGTTACATACACTAATAACTACAACCCCAGCAGCACAGAAGAACAGCTCTCACTTATTGTATTTAACCTGGAGGGGATAAGTCATGGCCAGCATTTTAACCTGCGTTTTTCTAATTATCTGAGAGGTAGCACACTAGTTCCAGAAGCACTTTTTCTTTTGTCTGCCTGAGTCAACAACCTCCCCCTGTCTACTTCCCATAGCTGAGCAGAGTTTAATTCAGTGTTTTAGAAAGCTTGTTAAGTACAGAATATATGCTGCCTATAGCGAATTTATACCAGGCAGGGTTGAAGACCCCGTTTTCTATTTCTGTTGTACTGCAAAGATGTAATCAATTTCCATTTCCTTTTCTCATAGAAATTTTAATTTGTATTTTTGTTAAAATTTTGACATTGGGAAAATTTTGGCCAGCACCTTTTTTATTAGTTTTTTTTGCCCCAGGATGGGTGAAATGTCTCAACTGAAGAGATCAAAAAGGTGTGTTATACAATGTAGTGACTCGGCCTGGCTCCCGACGGCCCCTGAGGGGGAGGAGCC
>NW_020664447.1:74338818-74486173 GCF_002925995.2 Terrapene triunguis
GCTAACTGACTCTTGTGTGCTGCCCCGCCCTGACTAAGGGCCTGGGCTACTGACTTTGGGTTTTGCTGCCCGCCCTGACTAAGGGCCTGGGCTAACTGACTCTTGGTTGCTGCCCCGCCCTGACTAAGGGCCTGGGCCACCTAACTGTGATTGCTCAGCTCCTGAGGAAAGGACTGAGCCCTAAGACTGTGTTCTTGCCCGACCCTGAGGCAAGGACTGGCGCCCAAAACCCCTAACCCTACGTGTTAGGTGCCCCGCCCTGACTGAGGGCCGGGCTTAGCTAGTCGCGGCACTGGCTCAGCCTGCAGGGAGGCTCTGAGCCCCTCGGACCCTCGTGTGTGGCCCCGCACTGAGCTAGCGCTTGGGGCCTGTTTAACCTTGTGCTTGTGTTTAGCCCCTGCCTGAGGGGCGGAGCCCCAAGACTTTCGGATCCCGAGGATCGATTTGGGGCCACCGAGTGACTCGGCCTGGCTCCCGACGGCCCCTGAGAGGGCCCAGCTCCCGCACCGGACCATTACAACAACCTAGCAACATTTATACAATAGTCACAGCAATGACTTTTCCCTTGGAAAAGCTGGGATGGCATCGTTAAGCCCAAGATCTGAGTCCAGAAATTAAAACGGTGCTAGACTTTGTTTCCCTGAGATTGGGTTGTCTATGGGAGTAAAAAGAGAAACTAAATTCAGAAACAATGGCATTTTTCTTCCCTCCTCTCTACTCCCAAATTCTAATAGTAGGGTCTGCAACTAGACATTCAATTTTCTGTTCTAGGCTATTTTGAGTTTAGTCACCAGGAAAATGTAGCAACGTACTGCATTTTAAATGTTTTCTCCCATTTCCCAGAATGCATTCATCTCCCCCCAATGAATGTGTCTTGGTAGACTATGCCATTGTGAAAGACACGGAAAGGGTGACCTAGCACAAAGGGGCACCTCAACAGCTTCCTAGTTGATTGGGCACTTTAATGGCTCCTCATGGCTTCAAAGGACATTTTATTCTAAGGGCTGGGCTCCCAATGCTGTGCAGCAGGGATCGATTTAGCGGGTCTAGTGAAGACTTGCTAAAGTGTCTCACATCGACTCAGCGCTGTGAAGACACTGGGGTAAGTTGACCTAAGCTACATCGACTGCAGCTATGTTATTCACGTAGCTGGAGTAGCGTAACTTAGGACGACTTACCCCCATAGTGAAGACAAGCCCTAATTTTAGTCTGAGTGCACGTCCACTAGAACAGCAGGGTTTGCTGTTCCCTTGGATGTTTGCTTCAGTCCTATTTGAGAGTAATGAATCAATTGTAACAGCTACAGGGAACAAAGTCACAAATATGTGAATGATATAATCCTAGCACCAAAATGGCAAAAACCATAAATAACATCAATTCAAAGTCTCTAAGGAAAAATGAATACAGAACTGTACTTACATCGTCAAAGGGATCCTGCTGTGTTCATTTGATCTGTATTGCTTCTTGCATCACTATTTATATTGCTAAGCAGTACTCAGATGAATTTCCACTATTACACATTAAACAGGTTAAAGAAAAACGATCAGTGAGAGCACAGAGTAAATACTGATGGCCTGAAGGGGACTGAACCTGGGTGAGTGCCCTAGTCACTGGGGTAAAAGTTATAAGGGGAAGGACTATTTCTCTTTTGGCTGCTTTGTGAATCATGAATGGCACCAAACGTAAGGCACTAGAACCTGGATCTTAAGAGCCTGGGGACAGTTGATGTTCCCACACCAGTAAGAGGCCATGCAAAGCAACATCCATGGAGCAATGTGGAGATTAGGTGCCATAGGAAGTACCACCCAAAGGGTCCAGAGGGACAGCACCCTGTGACCCTCTGATTGGCCCATGTGCACTATTTAACCCTGAAGGGTGCCCAAGGAAGCTGTCTGGGCAGCCACATACACTTCTGACTTGCTGTGACTTCAGACTGCACCTTGCTTTCTGATCTCTGTCTTCTGACCCCAGCCTGACTCTGGCCCCTTGATTCCAGCCTGGTTGTGCCTCTGATCTCCAGTCGCCGACCCCGGCCTCATGCTGACCCTGACACATGCTTATCAATCCTGGTGATTACGCCAATCCTTGCTCACTGTCTATTGCCTCAGGGCTGTCCTTGACTTGTGGACACCAGCTCAGCAGTGACCATTAGGCCAGACCACCTTTACCCCACTCCCTTATACCAAAGTCCCCTTGTGAATCCAGCCTGGAAAAAAACCCTCAAGCCTATTAGGTGAAGGTGTGTAAAATTCACAAATAGTTTTATAGGCTGCAACTGCATTTTTCAGCAAATAAACTATTCATCCGAAAAAAAATTATCCACCTTTATTGATAGCTTTCTGGTGTTAGGGTGGCCAGACAAAGTACAATGTTCTGATATAAGTGTGGGCTCAACATATCATCTCCTTCATTAAAGATGTGATGCATGCATGTTACATTTCCATTCTTCTCAATGTATGCAGGAGGGAGGCAGCAAAGGTTTGGGAGGGGTGGGGGTTATAGTCATGAGAAAGCCTTTTGTAGTATTTTCTGTGTTTCAACCAGTGGGATAAGCAGCCAGGATGATGTATGTGGACAATATGTTATAAATTGGAATAACATATTTTAATGTTTGTCTTGATCGAGCATTCTCCCCCAATCTACAGACAAGCATCTATCAACCCCAGACAAAAGATTCCTCTTTCTGAGTGACTTCTCCCATTTGAGCAGTTTCCTTCAACAGAGCACCCTCCACCTACTTCCTTCTTCCTTCTTCCAGCAGAGAGAATAATGCAGCAGCATTTCCCTTTAAATGTATTTGTATCCACCAGCAAAGCAATTTCTCATCATAGTGATCTTCATACCACCCTATTTCACTTTAACAGATGTATTCCTATTAACCAACCAAACAACAACAACAAACCCTCTTCTTTGGTCAAATTTGGATGAAATGTTTTTTCCCGGTGGGCTTCTGATAAAAAAGGAAGAAAAGACTATTGAGTGCTCGTGGGAAAGGGAGTTATTAGTATAAATCGAACTAAGCCCATAGTTGGAGGTTTAAATGAACTTGAAGCTAATTTTCACAAGGGGATTTTTTATCTGCAACATGCTAGCCAGCCTATTGGCAGCAGCATCTCTGATGCATTAGGATTCGGTATAAATCTTTGTGAGTTACAATGAAACGTCAAATGAACAAATATCATCTGGTTTCTCTAAAACTATTATTTTGAGTGAAACAAATGCCCTTTAGTAAATATTTATACTGCTATTAAATTGGAGATGCCAAATTTGCCAAAAACTGCTACGGATCACATGATGGTAACTACAAATGTATAGTAGTTAATAAAGCAAACATTTTCTTCATGCTTCCTATCACGAGGAGCGAATAGACACAGACCCATGGTGGGGTAGTATCGAACTGCACTGGTGTAGAGGAGCTCTTGGAGAGACATTGTGCATCTCTGAGGCAGAAATGGTCCCTGGTCTCCAGGGGCCATGGGAGTAGCATGAATCCTTTGCAATGCTGCAATGTCTGTTCAGCAAGGTCCACCCGCCAGCACTTCACCTACCTGCCCTTGATCAGTCAGTCTCACTTCTTCGGTATTTCAGATCTCATAAAATTACTGGTTCTTCAGTTGACCGTAGCCTTGCACAAAAGGAAAAGCCTGAATTTCTAATGTAAAAGGCATACTAGAAAAAGAACATTTTAAAAGCAAATTGTTAAACAAAAAAACCCTCATGCCTTCATTATATTTACTAAAGAAGGAAAATGGAGCCTATTTTTCAAAATCCTTTGCATGGCCCCTCTGTGCTTTACCTTGTTTCAATGAACAAGGTAAATATAGTTATCTCCATTTTACAGATAAGAATACAGAAGCACAGGGCAAACTTTGGGGACATTCCCAAGGTCACAATGGAGCTCTGTGATACAACTGGCCCACCCCATGCTTCAAGTCACAAGACCATCCTTCCCATCCCAAGTTGGTTGCAACATGGAACACTAGCAGGGCAATGTGACAGTCTGGCCGTGAAGTTTAGTGTTGGTGAAATAGATACGCACCTGGTCATTTGATTTTTCATCTCTTTTTTGCTGTATAGAGGAAGAGTCAAAATAAACATGTGCTATCCTTACAGAAAGACTTTCCAGATGGGATCAGTCTCCAATTAGGTGAGCTTACAGGCCAAACCTCTTATTGTTTGTATTATGCTAGCACTTACACAGCAACTAGACACCTGTGGCTAGCCCGTGCCAGCCGAGTGGGGCTCTGGGGCTTGGAGCGGGGCTGTTTCATTGCTGTGTAGACTTCTGGGCTTGGGCTCCAGCCCAAGCTCTGGGACCCTCCTACTCTCAGGGTCCTAAAGCCCAGGCTCCAGCCTGTGCCTGGAAGCCTACACAGCAATGAAATAGCCCTGCAGCCCGAGCCCCATGAGCCTAAGTTGGCTGGCCTGGGCCAGCCCTGTGTGTCTAGTTGCTGTGCAGATATACCCTAAGAGGTCTCAGGCAAGATTGGAGCACCATTATGCAAGATGCTATACATACAAATCATAAGAGAAAGTTCCTATGCTGAGGAATTTACAGCCTAAATAGGCAAGACAGATAAAGGAAGGATTATTATCCTCATTGTACAGCTATGGATCTGAGACACACAAAGAGATTAAGTGACTTGCCCAATTTATACAGGGAGACTGGCACAGCTGGGAACCAAACCCAGATTTCTTATATCCCAACCCGGTGCCTTAATTATAGGACCATCCTTCTCTCTAATTACGTTCTTTTATTAAAAGACAAATGACAGCGTCCTTCCCCCTAGGTCTCAGTCAGGAATCCAAAACTTGTAATTGCTATAAAATGTGTGCGTGGATAACATGCATGTATAGTTAACAAGCACCATGACAGTGAGTGGCTCAAGATCCTCAATTAACTCACTATTTTTCCATTGCTTTTTTTCTCTGGGTGATTACTGATCTATTGCTCAGCTTGTGGGGATTCTTGATGTCACTAGAAAAAAGGAGACATAGGTTCTATTCTTGGCCAGAAGTCTGCTGAGAGACCTTGAGCAAGTCGCTTCACCTTTCCGTGGCTCAGTTTCCCCATCTGTAAAATGGGGGAAAAGATACTAAATTTGTCAAGTGCTTTGAGAGCCATTGATGAAAAGTGCTATATGAGAGCTAGATATTATCATCATTATTATTCCTAAAAGCTTTTGTCATCATCTAATAAACTCCTTAGTGGCTGCAGTTACTGCACTACAAAAAGGGCATTTCCCATTGTCAGCTGGATCTCACTGTCAGGATCGTTTAGCACATGTGGGAGATGAAAACCTTCAGCATCTCCTTCTTTGAATCTCTGTCAGCTTAGAGGTGAGTTCTTCCAGAATCTGCCTTTGGGCTTGTCTTCACTATCATGCTATATCAGCGCAGCTGCATCGGCTGCAGCTGTGCCGATGTAGTGCATCTGGTGAAGACGCGCTATGTTGACGGGAGAGTTCTCTCCCTTCGATGTAATTACTCCACCTCAATGAGAGGCGGAAGCTATGTCGACAGGAGAGCGTCTCCCACTGACATAGTGCGGTGTAGACACCGCTTTAACTTGATGTAACTCACGTCACTCATGGGGGTGGCCTTTTCACACCCCTGAGCGACGTAAATTACATCAACTTAAGCGGTAGTGTAGACAAGAGTGGCAGATTTATCATCAGCATTGCAAAGGCAGCAGAGATGATCACAAGAAAGAAGAAAATATTTTTGTCTGATGCATTTGCAGAAATCTGCTTGTAGAATATAAATGCAAAGTCAGCATTACCAGGAGCTATTTTGAGAAGACCATGTCACCATGCACATTATCTATTTCAATCTGGGTATCACCTTCGGTGTGACTGGTATCTTCACAATCATCATGGCCTTTGAGGGGACCGGGCTGGGGATGACTATGGCCGACCGCATGTAGCCCAGGAAGTAACAAACAAAGCCAGAGGGTAGGTTTCATCTTCCTTAGGAATTTATTCTGGAAAATGAAAGTGCCATTAAATCTGCAGAAATTAGTAATGCCTTAGTTAGTAAACAGTTATTATAGTTTAGTACATAGCATTATTCATCATAAATAACAGAGGAAAATATTTTAAAAACAATTAACTGTCATGTCCTACTTAGTATTTCTGACAGCATGAAATGGGGAAAATTAATCCCATCAATAAACAAATGAATTGAATTTGATTATATCATAATTCTCTATAACATAAGTACAGGTCCCAGTTTCACTGATTTTCCACGGTGGAAAAGCTGGAAATACGGGGTTGCATCCCAAAGGCCAGTGCTAATCATTACCCACAACTTTAAATCCCTTTCCAGGTTTTGTTTACTAATCCCTTAGATGTAATCAAAATACATGATTTCAAAACCCTCAGTGAAAAGTTCTTACCATCCATCTGAGCTGTTCCTTTTTCCATTATTTATATGTTCTGAAAAGTATGGAGCCGAATGCCCACTTTTAAAATACTCAACTGAGAAAATCAAACTGAGCAGAGAGGATGCAAAGCAAACAATGCCGAGACTGGATTATTTGGATACCTGTGACTATGTGTCCACACACACTAGGGAATACAGCCAAAGCAAAAAGAGAGTCAGGAGGGCCCTGTACCATAGACAGTAGCAGTGACCAGCTTGTTTGCTACCTCCTGGCATGTGGCAGCTGCTCTGCTGCACTCTGTGACAACACGCGCTTAGACCTCCACTGGGTCTGCGTGCCCAGGGGTCTGGCATGTAAATAACACAGATAACATTGAATTCGGCCGCCTATTTTGAATAACAAAATACACCTCTACCCCGATATAACGCTGTCCTCGGGAGCCAAAAAATCTTACCGCGTTATAGGTGAAAACTGCGTTATATCAAACTTGCTTTGATCCACCGGAGTGCGCAGCCCCGCCCCCCCCTCCCCCCCCGAGGCTGCTTTACCGCGTTATAGCCGAATTCGTGTTATATTGGGTCGCGTTATATCGGGGTACAGGTGTATGTATTTATTTGCACAAGCACTTAGGCATTGACCTGACTGCTCCCACTGAAGTCAATGGTAAAACCCCCTTTGACATTATTAAGAGCAGAGTTATGCAAATGCTGAGCACTTTTGAAAATCCCAGATGAAATGACAATGATTCATTTTCCATATGATAAGCTATCCCATTGCTCATTTTACATTGGTTAGTGGTCAATAGAGATCAGTCTGAACTGTGACCTGTTGCATACGGATTCAGATTACCCCAAAGTTGAGCCAGTCCTAGTTTGGAACTCTTTCCAATGTTTGCTCTTACTGGTGCACTGAGGGACATTTCTTCTCTTTGCCTCCCTTAACATCACTGACCCAGATGGCTTCCACCTCCCTTACTGCACCGTGCCCCCAACCACAACTTTCTAATCAACTGTGGATAGAAATGGCACATAGGATCTACTGGAGGCTCATGCGGGAGGGAAGGCAAGATTCTTTTTCAAAAGCAAAGCCCAGAGGACAGGCAAAGTCTGGACTGGTTCTTATTGTCTCTGAATTGATGTACCTATCCACCCCTGCAGTACATCACTGTATCCTCCCCTACTCCTCCACACAGCAGATCCATGGTGGTTACACTCCATCCAAGTGCTCCCATGGACTGGGGGAGGGGCGGGGGGGGGGAAGCAGGGAGGATGTGTCCTAGTGAGTATGACGCCAATGAAAGAGTTAATCAGGTCACTAAAGATTCTAGGTGACAATGTCCTGCCCTCAGGTTCATTGATCAACCAGTAAGAGTGTTTTCGGACGATGGGATGCTTTTAAGTTTATGCCTTAATAAATCTTAGGCAGGTGGAGTTTACAAAAAACAGTCTGAGCTAGCCTCCTACCTTTGTGAACAGACCAGCGCTCCTGCTAATGATGCTAACTGAATTAATCTCTTAAACACAGTTGGTCTACTAATTTGCATCCACACTCCTAATCAGTATAACTTCAAACTCAACACCCAAGTATTGCAGCATATATGACATCATCTGCCCTTCTGAGACGTGCGAAATAGGTTAACACAATGCTTCTGAGCATCACACTAGTTTATACAGTGTAAGAACTAGAGTCCTTTTCAAAATAACTATTTCCCACTGACCCATCTTTGACAGAAGGCAGTACAAATCACAGGCATACTCTAGATTTACATCAGTGTAACTCCACTGACTTCAGAGAATTACTCCAGATTTACAATGGCAAAACTGGAATAGGACTTGGGCCTATGTCTGAGTCCCTCTGTTCCCACTCCCAACTTCTCGTTCTATGAAAGGATTTAGCCATTTTCACTAAATTGTTTTATACCATAAGCATCGATTCCTTAACTAACATATGAAATTCATGCAGAAATTCAAATAGTGATTGATGGGATCTCATTGTAAACCAAGTAACTTCAGCTGGAGTATATTTCTAGTTTATAAATATTGCCTGTGTGGATTCTTTAGCGGGGCCATAGAACGTACACACTGAAAGACTTCTGTGGCAGACACGTTTTGCCTGGTAGTTCTCCAGAAAACCAGTTATTTATGAATAAGAATAAAACAACATTTAGATTTAAAATGTGGTATGGCACGTAACTTCTACTATTGCATAATGCCACTGCAGCCAATAGAATTATGCTGATTTACCCCTGTGGAGTCTACCCCGAATGTATTGATATCTATCACCAAAAGATCTTGTTTGCAATTTCAAAATATATATGGGGCTGGCCTGTTCTCTCACCTCCACCCTTTCCCATATTGGTTCTCTGCAACTGATTTCCTCTGGGGACAAAGGCAGTAGGCTGGCCCCCACAAGTTGCTGCTGTGGGCTCCTGCCTCAGGTGTGTTTGGAAGAAGAGATGCCTTTCATTTTGGATGGGGAAATCTAGAAAGGTCTGAGGAAAGATAGCCCAAGAAAGTAAGCTACAGGAAAGGTCTCAAGAAGCCTGTTTGAGACTAGTACTAGCTAGGAAGCCAGAATATAACCAGAAGGGAAGCACCAGTCCAGAGCGTGGATGGCCTCCATTGTTGCTGCTAGTGTTTCTATATTTTGCTAGCACGTATCAAATCCTTTCCCTTTAAAACTGTGTCTGCTGTTTTCTTTATTGGTTCTGAGCACAAGTACATTAGAAACAGTCTGGCTGTAACAATCTCAGACATTTAATATCTTCAGTAACGATGTAGAAAAGCAGAAAAAGAGCATATTCATGACATTCATAGATGATAGTAAATTGAAAGGAATTTCAAATGCCACTAAGGAAAGAAAAGAAATAAAAAAGGGGACTGTGATGGGGTGGGAGTTCCAGTCTAATGCAGGGTGAGTTCATCCCATGCCTCAAACTGTTCTTTACCTCACAGCAGTGAGGCCTAAGGACTAAAGTCAATATAGTTACCCTGATTCGCAGGGCAGTAAGGCCTAGGGGTCGGAATCAATATGGCTACCCTAGTTTGCAGGGCAGTAAGGCCTAGGGGCTGGAGTCAGTAGGGTTTACCCTGATTCGCAGGGCAGTGAGGCCTAGTGGCCAGAGTCAATAGAGTTGCCCTGAGCCACAGGGCGGAAAGGCCTAGTGGCTGGAGTCAACAGAGTTTACCCTGAGCTGCAGGGTGGTAAGGCAAACTGGCGAGAATCAATTGGCCATCACCTGGAGTGGGGGTGGCGACCAGAATAGGAGGACCCGGACCCACCCTGCTCCACCTGGCCCCAGCCCAGGGCCCTAACAGTGGCAGGGTATTCCGCCACTAAGTCAGTGGGGCTCCAACCCAAACACGCCGACTTCGCACTGGACTATAGCTAGTCCCCTCGCACATCCCGGGCCACTTCATACCATGTCTCTTGGAACTGTAGCTGAAGCGTCTTTGGGGTCTCTGGGCTTTTCGGCACGTGCGGTTCCCCCGATGACTCTGATCCGTCTCAGAAGTCCACAGGCACTTGGGCGTCCATTTGGCTTTCTGTGGTTCTGGCTTCCATGGTCAGTGGTTCCAGCTGCTCCTGGGCTGGGGCAGGCAAGGAGCATCCTTCCTCTCTGGTACTCAGCCCAGACTGAGCTGAGCTGCTAATTCTTATACTAGTGCTACACCTCGCGCATGCCCGATAGGGACATGGCTTTCTCTACCCACAGTGAGGAATTAACCCTTCCATGTCCAATGTGGGGTGAGTTCACCCCATCACAGGGATTAAGATTAGAAATGTGAGCAGAAGAGAACAAAATGAAATTCAACTTGGAGTGGGAGGAAATGCAGGTTAATACACCTGGAAAATCAGATATTCAATTAAAAAGAATTCTGGAAATTAATGGAGACAAATATAAGGGGGCTGGTAGCAGAAAATTGGACATGGATATGCAATGGCTGGTGGAATTTTTGGCTTCATATTTGCAGGCATTATCACATCATGAAATAGGAAGGTAATGAACCTTGTCTACATGGCTTTGATGTTACTGTACCTGGAATGCTGCATATAGTTTGCTACTAGAAATATATTTATAAATTGGAGAAAGTTCAGATAAGAAAATTAAGTAGGGGTTGGAGGGACTTACAAAGAAAGATTACAATTATTAAATACATATTTGTTGGCTAACTGACTAATAAGTAAGGCTAAGATTTGTCACGGATATTTTTAGTAAAAGTCACGGACAGGTCACGGACAATAATGAAAAATTCATGGAAGCCTGTGGCCTGTCCCTGAGTTTTACTAAAAATATCCATGACAAAATGGGGAACCTGGGCAGCTGCGGGGGGACTGAGAGCTCTGGGGGTCCCCACCACCCTGGGGGCTCAGAGCTCCAGGGTCCCCTTCCGCTGGTGGCTCAGAGCTCTGGGGATTCCCCGACGCCCACGGCGGCCAGTAACTGCAGGGGTCCCCCCTGCCACCTGGGGTGGCCGGGAGTGGCAGGGATCTTCCCTGACACCCTCAGCGGCCGGGATCTTCAGGGGACCCCCTGCTGCCCGCGGCAGCTGGGAGCTCTGTGGTCCTCCCTGCTGCCTGCAGTGGCCAGGAGCTGCGGGGGGTCAACCTGCCACCCATGGCAGCTGGGGACCGTGCAGCTCCCAGCCAGTGCCAGCTTCCTCCTCAGAAGAGCTGGTCAAATTTTCCAGTGGAGTAATTTTCTGTTGGAAAAGGCTGATTTGACAAAATCTAAATGTCAACATTTTCAAGAGGAAAATTTCAAAATATTCCTTTTCAACTTTATTGTTTAGATTTTTGTTTAATATATGGCAAAACAATATATTTCAACGTTTTGCATAAACATTTAGATACGGATAAAACAAAATGAAAAATTTTGACTTTTCATCCTGATTTGGAATTAAATGAAATGTCAAATCTCAGATTTTGTCTGGGGACAGAATTTCCATTATTTTGACCACTATAATCCTCATAGGATATAATTCTGCTTAATGTTGCCAATTTTGGTTGGCCACATTCCTGGAGATTTCATCATACCACAGAGTCCTTAATTAAAGATTAATCTTTAATTTCTGGAGACTCCAGGACAATCCTGGAGGGTTGGCAACCCTGCTACAGCTGTCAACTAGGAGACTTTGGGCCCGATCCAAAGCCTATTGAAGCCAATGAGAAGACACATTACAAAGGGCTTTGGATCCGGCACTTATTCTATTAGTTCAAGATTTATGCTTCACATGGAGGTCCTAAGCAAGATGACAGTTGTTACACTTACCCATTAAATGAACTGTTTAGGGTTGTTTGGGATTTTTTTTTTAATATAGGGAGAAGACATATATTTCATAAATATTTGAGAGATGAAACCAAAGAAGGAGAAGAATTATTTAGGATTGCTACAATGGGTTTTAACAATGAGTAATAACATGAAATTAAAAATAGGAAAAATTTGGGATGAATATGAGGGAAAACTTCCTGGCAGTGAGCTCCAGTGGAATAACTTCCCATAGGAAAAAACAAAAAATATTATTGAAAAATAGATTGGTTTACATTTGATATATACTATTCTATTGGATACTAGTTTGATATTACAAAAATTATACTACCTGTACTTACAACAAATATGGAAAAAATTATTTCTGTAACCTAATAATTATCATCTCCAATCATGTAAGTAATAAAAATGATGAGACCTTCAAAAATTATAAAAAAAACGTATGTTACTCCTTACTATAAAAAATGCATCTAATTAGAAGAGCAGTTAACCAAGTGTTCCCTTTTAATGACTTCCATTCAAGACACTGAGTTGTCATTCAGAGAATTATCTTTGTCAAGGCATGTAGATTTAATGGACCAAATTGTGCTCTCATTTACATCTGTACTGCACCAATGAATTTGGTCCTATGCACTGCAGGAATGGCTTCCAGTGGCCCTCCGAGTTACTGTTAATCCATGACTGAATTGAGTTGAGTCTGGAATTATTTATCGAAAATAAATTATCTCATTTTAATTCACATGTTTACATTTTTAAAGCATGTTTGCTCTAAACCACTAGGGATGATTGGCTGACTCCAAACAGGGATGTATGTGAACGTCACTCTATTGTGCCAAAACAATACTTGGAATAGAATTTCATATAAAATTAGGCCTAGGATGACCAGATGTCCCATTTTTAAAGGGACAGTCCCATTTGTTGGGACTTTTTCTTATATAGGTGCCTATTACCCCTCACCCCCTGTCCCGTTTTTTCACAGTTGCTATCTGGCAACCCTAATTAGCCTAGTCCTGCACATCCAAACTCCCCATGAGGTCAATGGTGAATCCTCTGGTGCCTGAACACAGGGTTACAGGAACCTCATTTTGGTCATTGGGAGTTTAGGGTGCACAAGAAATACAGGACTGGACCTTATGTAGCATTAAAATACGATCTTCTCATTGCCATACACAGAGGCTTTATCTCAATGCTCACACTACTTGACCTTTCAACAGCCTTTGGCACAGCTGACCATTGTTTGTCACAGATGGCCCATTTACAGGAGTAGCTAGAGTAGTCAGCACAGCAGTAGAGTGACTCCAATTATTCCTCTCCAGCAGGACCCAGAGACTGATGATGGACAACCGTCTTCTTCTCCAAAGGCCCTCATGTGTAGAGACCCATGGGGACCTATCCTATCCCTTCTCCTTCTCTTCAATAACTACATGGGATCCCTGAGAGGGGATAGACCCATGGGAGTCATATTATTACCATAGGATCCTAAGCTGATGTTGCATATGTCAATAAGCTGATGTTGCATATGTCAATTTCCATAAACTCAGCCTATATCACTGCACAGATGTCAAACCTCAAGGAGATCAGCATCTGGATGAAGAACAACTGGTCTAAATGCTGGTCTGGCAAGACTGGAGAGATGCTGATGAGAGGGGGGAACACTCAAAGAGCAAGCTGGGACATTTCCTTCCCTTACTTTGAACATGTCTGCTCCATGTTCATCAAATGTTGTGTGAAGAAGTCTCTGGTTCCCTTTTTATCCTCACTAAGCCTAGATGATTAGGGTAGCATCAGTGGTGAAAAACACCTTCCACCTCTATTTTGCTAGAAACCTTTTCTGCTCTCTCTCAGATGATGACCTGGCCACAATGATTCAGCACCAGCACCAGACTGGTTTACTGTAACTCATTGTATCTGGCACTGCTGGTGGCAGTACTATAAAGGCTCCAGTTTGGAAGAAAGCAGCAGCTTATCACCTTAATGGGAGAGGTCACTGTAAGCATATCCCCCCTGGGCTCTAATCCCCTGGAAGTCTGCTTCCTTGGTCAGTTCACTGCCTTGATATTCATCTTCAGAACCACCAGAGGATCAGGATACAGCTACATCAGCAACTCCATCCAGAACTGTGGCAATCTCTCTGGTACAACACAGTTTTACAGAACCCAGGAAGAAGAATGCAAGAGGAGCATTCTCAGTCCAGAGTGTTGTATCTAGCTAGGTGCAGATAGCAACACCAGATTGCAAAAATTTGTAAGTTTGCTCCTAGGTGGTTCCTGTAACCCTGGGTCCAGGAACTACAATTCCCAGGATGCACCATGGGAAGTGAGGGTGGAGGAAGGAAAGAGGAGGGGAAGAGGAAGAGAAATAAGAATGTGAGCTCTGTGAAGGAGCAAGGGAATAAAACTTATCTTTGCTCTTATCTAGTTTCCCGAGAATTCCTGAGAGGGTTCAGATACAAAAAAAGGAAGTTCAGCTGTGGAACAGTTTCCAAAGATGATCAGACAGACCCAGAATCTGACCACCTTTAGGGCACTCTGCCAGCTTTCCCACCATAACCGAGCTAGGGACTAATGGCAAATGCAGGGGCTGTACCTGTCTCTGTGTGGTGTGAAAGAAGTAGAAAGCTGACAGATAAGGTAGCAGAAAAAAGAATGAGACAGCAAGAAAAGCATTGGTAACATGGTCCTGAGAGAAAGCCAAGAGATAACTTTTTGGGCAGAGTGCTAGCTGAACAGAGGCTTAGAACTGTGCGCAAAGAAACTGCCTCCTGTTGTTTGCTTCCTGCTATGTTTGGAAAAACAGGAGTTTATGTACATTCTTTATAAATAACAAGGATTGCATCAAAGAAATATCTATCATCAATAACTTCTCCTAATGAAAGCAACCCGCAAGACCCTAAATATTGGCTAACCACTTGGGCCCAAAAGGCTAACAATATATACATACATGGCAAAGAGCAGAGGCCTCTATGAAGTCCACTAGAGACCTCCCTACGGAGATCTTAATTAGCACATAGTTACAACGCTGGTTGACGCTGTGATTAGCTAGACTCTTTGCATCATATGTCCTAATTGCTTAATTCCTGTTCTGTAGAAATCACATAGTACAATTAAAAACTTTTAAATTTCATGTTTATTAATTTTCATTTCTCTAACATAATAACTTGTCTGTATATTTCAAGGTCAAACATAAAGACTGGAAATCATAACATAGAATACCCATTAACAGAATCACTCAGTAATTTACCTCTTCTGCCACTAGAGGTCAGAAAATATACCATCAGCATGAATATATGAGAAAAAATATTGATAGATCTTCTGAAAAAAGAGTAAAATGGTATGAAGGTAAATTTTGGGTAAGAAAAATATATAAATAAGCATCTGTAGTATAAGTGAGCTTGGAACCCTTTGTATCCTAACACTAAAGAGAAATCCTATACAACTGTGACTATATTAAAATATAAAGCAGGTGTTGAGCTGAGTGCAGATATTCTGTGAAGGTACAATCTGGGAATAGACAGGGCCCACTTCAAGACACCACAGCCAAAACATGTAGTTATGTAAAACGCGGTATAAGTTACAGATAGGCTGTAAGTGATGGATCCTGCAAACATTTACTACTAGAGTGATGTTTACTGCTATGAGTGGTTCCACTGGGTTAGATTAATCCTATATTGTCAAAAATACTGACACAGGGACATTGGGGAAACACAAGCCATTTTCCCTATTTGGGAGCTTCCAAAACTTGACTTGGGCCCCGGCACAGGGCTGACCTAAACTGAACTTTGATTCAGTGTTGCACAGAAGCCACTTCAAGGATTCAGAATTGCTGGGGCACAGTTCTACTCCGGTCACACCTCCTCCCATTCTGATCTGCCACTTCCTTCCTCTGGCCCAATTCTGCTATGCCTCTGTCCTACCCTAGAATGGTCAATACAGAGGCGTCAATGTTCTTCACCAGGGAGACCTTACACCTTCTCTATGATCCCTTTTCACCCGCCTGGGTGGCACAAAGGGGCCACAGGGCAATGGTTTATCAGACTCATTGACAGCAATGGGGCCACTCAGGGTAGTAAGCACTACATTTGTTAATAGGTATCTGTCAGACTGAGCCTCAGGTTGGTGAGAAAACGGATGTAAGTGGTAAAGAAGTGTAACGGACTAATTTGGCAGTCAGTGAACATTCAAAACAAATGTAATTTACACGGTGAGGAGGTGGACAGGAGGGGTGCAGCAGGCATAGGTTAGTAATCTTAACATCTTTTCTGATCCTCACTTTCCAGAAAATGTTTTGCTGCTTTCAGCATTACAAAGGATTTTCTCTTTTCACCTCTGCTGACAGTTCTGCCTGAACTCGAATTCCTTTTCTTTTCTTTGTTTTTAAATGCAAATTCAAACAAATCTGTAGTGATGGTGATTTAAAATCTATTAAAGGTCTCAGTTGTGAAGCAAAATATACAACACTACAAGGGAAAAGGTGGCCTCTAAAGCCATCTCTACACTGATTAGGTCAAAATGTTTCTTTATTTAATAGTGGTGGTCAATTACTCATAGTTAATGCATACAGAACTTTAGTAACTATTGTTCCACAGGGTTCGTGATTTTGCCCAGAAAAAGTATGATATTATCGCTAAATATCATCACCAGGAAGGGTTTGTTGAATTTAATGTTAATAGGCGTAGACATTGGCACTATTTCCATAGTAGAGGCTGCCGAAGCTTCAGTGCCATTCTCATCCACATTCACCATGGCCTGATGGATAGCCTACAAGGAAATCAACAAACATTACCGTTCCAGGTGTGGGCTGTAAGCAGCGTTCTGAATATGAGCTTGATTGTTTTTAAACCAAAAGTGCTGAGAGAAATAACTGCTAAAGAATGAGCAACAGAGCAACAGGTGTGAGTGAACACCACAAACCAAAAGGGCAACTGCAAACCCAGTGAGAAAAATCAATGATCTGCATGAATCAAAATCGCCTCATCCTTAAAAGAAGACATTCTCAGAGTCACTATTTCATACTACTATCGCAAGCACTGGCCCCGATTCTCCTCTCGCTTACACCAATGTAAATCAGGAGCAACTTCACTGAAGTCAGTGGGGTTACACTAGTGTAAAACTAATGTGAGAGCAGAAGTACACCCAGTTGTCTTTGGCAAATTTATATAGTGGAGTAATAATAGTTCATAAGTGAGAACAATGAAGAGTGGACAGAAAATAGATTTGAGGGGTACAGATTGCTTTCCTTGCATATGTCTTGTATGATAACAGCATCAGAAGTTGGATAGATAAAATGGGTTTGGGGCAGAAAAGGGCACAAGCTTGTCCTTACCTCACTGAGGCTAGGTCTACACTACCCGCTTGAATCGGCGGGTAGAAATCGACCTCTCGGGGATCGATTTATCGCGTCCCGTTGGGACGCGACAATCGATCCCCGAATCGACGCTCTTACTCCACCAGCGAAGGTGGGAGTAAGCGCCGTCGACGGGAAGCCGCAGAGGTCGATTTTGCCACTGTCCCTACAGCGGGGTAAGTCGGCTGCGATACGTCGAATTCAGCTACGCTATTCGCGTAGCTGAATTTGCGTATCTTAAATCGACCCCCCCCCTGTAGTGAAGACGTAGAGAGACATTTATAGACTGGATTCATTAGATTACATCTGTTCATTTGTGGGTGGTTCAGGATTTCTGTATTGTTTTTTAACAGGAGTTCAGTGTTAACTAATGGAATGTACCCTGCAGGTAAGGTATAATTGTAAGGCTCTCAGACTGACAATCCGTATGGACTGAACATGGGTTGAACTGTAATGGTCTGCAAGGGACTGGCACTGAAGCCAACCGGAGCTAAGGGTGCTTCTCAAACTGGGAGAAATTTTTGGACCAAAACTTTTTTCAGTGAAAAATGCAGATTTGGTGACACTGAAATAGTTTGCAAATGCATGCCAATTTTGACAAGTTGTGTGTGTTTAAAAAGATTTTCTAAAAAATCAAAAATCAAAATGTTTTGATTTTTTCAATTCAAAATGGCTTTTTTGTTTCAAAATTCCCTTTAATTTTTTTTAATTAAAATGCTGAAAAGAGAAACAAAAGGTTTCATATCTGGTTGAGTGAAATGTTTCAGTCAAACCAGAACAATTATTTCTGACTTCTTGCTTTCTCAAAAATGTTGTTGTCAGTTTGACCTGAAATGATGTTTTCCCCCTGAATTTTCAGAATTGCCAGTAATCCAAAGAACCTGGTTTTTGCCTAGCTGTTCATAGCACCTTACAGAATTGAACCCACTGTTTTTAATAACGGGAGGGGCAAAGGCAGCTATGCACAGGCAGCAGCAGCAATGGAAGCTCTGAAAAACAGCACTTTGCCCCCCCTTTCATATCAAGGGAAAGATGGCCGTGGGGTCTTCTCTGGGAAGTGGGGGAGGGGAGAGAGAGATTTGTTCAAGTGTGTTGTCAGTAAAGTGGCACCATACACTGTAAAACTCTGCTGGGCCAAAATGTTGTACATGCTGTAACTTGCTGTGATACAACTGCACAGGCAACCTAGCTAGTTTGGGCTGAATATTCCATCCCTCAGTCCCTGCTTCTCATACAGAGCAAAGCCCTTTTATGTGGGTTTCCCCTAGGAAACATTTGTAAAGAAATGTTTTTAAATATCAGTTACCATGGATCCTTTAAACAGAAAGAAACCTAACTTACCTCTGAAATCCTGTGCCTGGGCTGCCCAGTAATTCCAGACAGGTCAGCTTCATTAGTGAATACATTTCTGATGCCCATTCTATAAAGACTTTGTTTTAATTCAAATTTGCCATGAATGGAGAATCTTGGCAGATATAAATTGGTTGAGCTGTCCAAAGAGAAATGCAAGAAAATGGTAAAACATTTCAATCAGATGTCACAGTGCAGGACAGGCTCATTCCTGACAACATAACATGCTGTGGTGATTACTGAGAAATTTGTTTGCATTGTTTCCACTAGCCCATAGAGAAGATTTGACTGAAGATCCATGACAGATTTCCTCTGGTGGGGAACAGAAGGTTTCTGAGAAGTGATATTGGAAGCCTGGACTAGGAGGAAGGATGGCTCATAGCTAAGGTGCTACCCTGGAACATGGTAGACCTGGGTTCTATTCCCTGTCACTTAAAATCACTGTGCCTTAGCGCCCCAGCTGTTAATTAGGTATAATGGCACTGCTCTACCTCACAGGGGTGTCATGAGAATAAATACATTGAGGTCTGTGAGGTGCTCAGATACTATGGTAATGGAACCTATAACGACCTGATAGAGAGACAGTTTCAGGAAAACTCTAAGTAATATTGCTAAGTACAACAAGACTGAGGCTGTGCTCCTGAATTCAACAAGTGCAGAGCATCTGGATTATCCCTTCACCTAGCTTGTTTTTCCTCTCCATCCTCCAGGAGATTCCTTATCTGCCCCACCAAGAACCTGATTCAGTGACACCCACTGAAGTCAATGGGAAGATTCTCATTGACTTCAAAGGACTATGGGTCAACCCTCAGGACAGCTCATCTCAATGTCCATAATCAGGAGAACTGTCCAGCAGGCTTTAAAAACAGAATCAAACTTCAGAGCCTGCTGGACCATCTTCCAAGCTCCTATTACTGGTAGGTTGCCAGTGTCCCTTAAGATATCTAAGATTGTACTGTATTCCCATTTTTAGGGAAATTTTCCTCCTTAAGGCTCTTTAGCCAAGATTTTCAAAAGCGACTAGTGCCTGATTTTCAGAAAGTGCTGAGCATTCACCCTCTGAAAATCAATCCCTTTTAAGGTGTCTCTAGCTGGACACCCAAAAAAGCAAGGCACCCAAATTCATGAGTCCCTTTTGAAAATGTTGGCCTTAGTTTAACAATTAAATTAAACCTGTGGGGGGGAAACAAACAAAACAGATTCCAAAGAGAGCAGAAGAATGTGTGGTGCCTAATTTATTTAGGATAAAAGCTAACAACAAAGCATATCTGTCTAGTTCATGAATCATATTGTTGGCTCTATGTAAGATTTAGTCAATTTAATGGAAAATGAATACATCAGTGCTTTCTGTAAACCTAGTCAATGCTCAGCATTTCTGGTGCATTTTTTTCTCACTGTCCCACTGTCTCTAGTTTTTCTGGAGTTAGTTCTAGCATCTACAGTGAGAAGCACTAGCCATTTGATAGCACGTGAGAACATGTCTTAAGTTAGATGCTAGGATTGTTACTAACTAATAGTGCTAGTGGAGGTGCAATACTCTTTCCTGATTGCTGATCTCATCCCTTTTCCTGTTTTTTGGCAGAAGGTGCTGACTGCTGCCCTATTAATGATGCAACTGTCACTGGGCCATTTTTATCCTCCTATTATAAAGAATAAGCCATTCCACCTGTCCCCATCTACTGCTAATGTGAGGGGAAAGAAGAATGCAGCACACACACAGCCTCAGGAAGAAAGAAGTAGACACTGGGACACACAACAAATTACCCACATGTTAAACAGGGCCCTTGCTATACATAAGGGTAACACTCCGTGCTTCTACACCTTCCATCCAACAATCTCAACAGGGTGACCAGATAGCAAGTGTGAAAAATTGGGATGGGGGCAGGGAGATAATAGTTGCCAGTATAAGACAAAGTCCTTAATATCAGGATGTCCGGTCACTCTAATCTCAACAGTAATGAACACTTCTCACAATACCCCTGTGAGTGGTATCAACGCATTTTGCGGGTGGGAAACTGAGGCACAAAGAGGTCAAGTGACTTGAACAAGATCACACAGGAACTTGGTGACTGACCTAGGAATAGAATCCCGAGCTCTTGAGATTTAACCATAGGGCCACCCCTTCTTCCCTACTGAAATGGCCTGAAAGTACACTGCTCCCAGCTGAATGCAATTCTACATTATCTCCATATATTTATTCAGACCAGATAGATTGAACTGGACTGTGCAAAAGTTTTTCACTGAAACCAGGCATAACTCAGCTGGGTTTGTGAAAGTCAAATGACCTCCCCTTGGAAACTCTCTTCACTACTGCAGTGGGGTGTGAGGCATCAGGCTGCAGATTGACATGAAGGTGACAAAAAGAGAACAGGACCCAAGGAGTTCCAACTGTATTACTGCTAAACAGAAAAACAGGTAGATAGCCTACTCCCCTGGAGGCCCTTAAGTGGGTTTGATTTAGGGAGTGAACAGATTTACTACACCCTCCGAAAGATGCAAAATGGACCAACCAACCGGTTGGCTCTGAAGATTATGTGGAGAGAGAGGAGGTGTTTACTGGCCATCGGTTTGCATGAGTGCCAAACTCCAGTGAATTTCAGTGAGTGAATGTGTCCACACAAAGCCAGCTCGTTGGGGGTCTCTAATAATGAGGTCTTTCTATACTACAAACCATAGAATCCCACTTCTGCTTTATAGGTAGATTATTCCAGTTTTGGAAAAGGTAAGACATTTTGCTTAGTTCCTTGTCTGCTGATACTAAGGCGGCTCCTCTTTGCACAATTCATGTTTATTTGACAGGGATAACACCACTGACATTTTGGTTAAGCTGTTTCATTGCCCAGTACTGATTTTAGGAACAATCATGAGCATTGGGGCTGAAACTAGCGGTGTGGGGGGTGCTGCCGCACCCCCTGGCTTGAAGTAGTAAAATAACAACCCAAATACATGGTTTCTGCCTTCAGCATCCCCACTATAAAAATTGTTCCAGCACCACTTGTCACAAGGATTCTCCTCTTGGTAGAGCTAGATTAAATTTTTACATTTCTGAAGTTTCAATGAAAAATAGTTCACATTTTTCAGTGAAAGTTTTTGTAAAAAAGTGTTGCCAAGTTTCAAAAGGCTCTGCCAGCTAGTCAACGTAAAGAACTGTAAACTGTGTATTTAATTTAATTCAATTCCTTGTCTTAAAGCTGGGGTTTGGTAATCTAAGGCAGTGTTGTCAAGCATTCAGCCTGCTTGGTGCATTTATGTGGCACATTCTTACTCTCCAGAATGAAAGGCCCCGAGTCCGCCAACAGGCAAATGCTTAATTTTATGGACATTAGCAGTCCCACTATAGACATGCAAGAAGCCAAGCACGTTTTCAGCACCGGAGCCTAAATTTTGCCCTTTCAAAGTGAGTTAAAATTCTAGCTCTCATGGTTGCAAAGATAATATGACATGAATGTAATAAATGAAGTGCCATCTTCTTGGGTCTGCCAGCAGCCTGAAACAATGGCTTTGAGATGCATGAACTCTTCCCCCCCCCCCCCCCCCACACACTCCTTTAGTCTCACTGGGGTGATAATTCTGAAGACAAATGATGAAACTTAAAATATTAGCATTAACTTTTTCATTGATAATCACCTTAGCAGGTGGGATGGGGGAAAGCATAGGAGAGAGAATCCAGGGGGGCTGGAAATGAAAGCTGCCACAGGGAGGGAAATGCAGAAGGGGAAAAAATGAGATAAAGGGAGAACAACAGACTACAGAGAAAGGCACACAGGGAAGCAAAAGAAACAAATTGCAGAAATGGCAGTGGTCCTAAAGGGAAGCAGATTTTCACATTGAGTGATACAGAATGTGACAGTAGGATATTGAACAGATAACATGTCCTGGGCTTGGTCTACACTACAGACTTATGTCAGTGTAACTACATCGCTCAGGGGTGTGGAAAATTCACACCCCTGAACGACACAGTTATACCGACTGAATTTCTGGTGTAAACAGTGCTATGCCAACAGAAGGGCTTCTCCCATCAATATAGCTACCACCTCTTGGGGAGCTAGAGTACCTACACTGACAGGAAAAGCTCTCCCTTTGGCATAGATAGCGTCTTCACTACACTACAGTGGTGCAGCTGCATCAGTGCAGTGCTATATGTGTAGACAAGCCCTTGAAAATAACTAAAAAAGTTAACTACATAAAGGCCATATTCTAGTCTTGATCTTTGTACATTAACCTCACTGAGGGTAGCACATTAGTCCTAACTCTATACCACAGCCAGGGGATCATAGTTAAAAATACAATCATCCTTCCCCAAGAATTTGTCCGACACCCTTGATCTAAAGGGACTGCCTGCCACCAGAGTAGAGAGCTGAAAGATTTTACCTTTCTGAAAGTAATTTTCTCCATTTAGGCAGACTTTCACATGACAAGCCATTCTCCAACTTCCTCATTTGTCCTTCATCAGGCAGAATAAAATATGCTTTAATGCTTTCTTCCTTATAATCCATTTGCACCACGGTGCTAGACAGCTGGTCATCATAGGCGTGTTTGCACATGCCCATCCGGAACATCATAGGGACTTTAACAACTGTGTTTCTATCCACAAAGAAGTCATCATCTTTAGTGTACTTTGGATTGAAAGTTTTATTCCACGTGGCTTATGATTCAAAGAAAGAGAGAGTTAGTGGATGTTCTGGGAACAAGAAACCATCCTTAGTTGGCATTAACTGCAGTAGCTGTATTTGCCTTCAGAGCTACACAAATTCACACCAACTGAGGATCTGTCCCTAAATGTATAAATTAGAATAACTCAACTGTAATATGCACATGGAAAGGGTTGGGTTGGGAGTGGTTTAAACAAACCCAGAAGCTGTTCTGTAGTGAAAGGATGATGCTTTCAACTTAGATAGCCATCATATACCCCAATGCCTCTCCTCATGCCAGAAGGAATTGCCAGACTATTCTCAGGGAGGAGGCTTAATACATTCCCCGGTGTTCTAACACGGGATATGAGTTGATCTTGCACGTCTGGTAGCAATTTTCAAGTGACACCAAGCAGCATGAAAGCTGGAGTAAACATCTCCTGCCACCACATTGGCTGGGTAGCAGATCAACATTTTAAACACACCCCAAAATCTAATTTGGATGGGAAAAGTCATAAGTAGACTGTGCCCTGCTCCCATCTCTAAGAAACACCCTCACAACCTCCCCTCACCTCAGTCTGGTTTAGGAGAGGGACTAGGTAGAGGAGTTTTCAGCTCAACTGATCCCTTTCTTCCATTTGGCTGAAGTCCATAAAAGAGCTCTTGTTCAAGGGGATGGATTTCAGCCAAGTGGAAGAAAGGGATCAGTTGGGCTGAAAACTCCTCTACCTAGTCCCACACCTAAACCAGATTGAGATGAGGGTGTTTCTTAGAGATGGGAGCAGGGCACAATCTATTGATGGCTTTTCCCATCCAAATTAGGTTTTGGGGGATGTTTTAAATGTTGGTCTACTACCCAGCCAATGTGGTGGCAGGAGATGTTTACTCCAGCTTTCATGCCTCTTGGTGAAAACCCTCTTGCAAAATGTACTGGGCAAGCAGAAAACATGGGATTTTCAAAAGCTAATAGCTTGGTCAAAACAAAACCAATCTTTTCTGAAGCACTCAAAGTGTTTTCAGAGAAGTGTCTTCTTCTCAGTGAGAAGAAATTCCAAGCCAAAATCCAACTATTCACCCTCATTCACTGCAGCCATAGAGCTGTTAACAAACAACTAGAAAAACAACAAAACATTGCAATGATGTTTCTTGTAATATGGAAATAAATTGTTCCCTGTCCTCCCAACCCTGTGTACTAAAAAACAGTTGATCTATTAATCAGTTTTGCTTAGACTTTCCCAACCGATGTATTTTTCAGAAAGTACTGAATGACTGAAAACAAAGCATTAGAATGCATTCATATGCTTTCACTGTAATGCTATATGTTCCCAGTAGATAATGCTTAATATCTATAGCTTCCTTTTCTTTGTATAATGCATATATATATATATATAAAGTGCCAAAAATACACCCCTTTCTTGTAATTAGAGGCGAGATACCTTGAGTTCTAGTCCCACCTCAGACACTGTCCTTAATGATACTAAAATAGTGTGTGTTAATGCCTAGATATATGGTGATGGGAGCCTTAAAAATACCTCAATTACATTAGCTCGAAATAAATCTTGTTTAACTGAATTACTGAAGTGACTAATCTCGTCAAACTACAGATGGTCCCAAGTGAAGCTGGTTAAAAACTGGCATGTTTTCTTGACAAATCAAGACAATGCCAAAATATCAAAAACAGCAGAATGGAAAGTTCTGAAACATTTAGATTCAGAATTGTTGAAATGTTTCATTTTTATATTTCTGATCAAAATTAAATGTTTCAGTATTCTTGAACCAAAATGTTTCATTTTGGTATGTTGAACCTCAAAATATTCCTTTTCATGATGGTTCTACAATTAATCTGTGTCCCTTGAGCTGCTGCAATGTCTCATGGGAGCTATAGTTCAGGTGCCTTGTGCCCCACTTCTCCTCTATGGGCTAGGCTCCCTGGCTGGACTACAACTCCCACAGGCACTGTGGCAGCTCAGGCAAACATAGATTAATGTGCAATTGATCTGAAATGAAATGTTTTGATTTGGTTTCACAAACCAAAATGTTTTTGATTCAGGTTAACCCAACACAAAATGAAATATTTAATTTAGATTTTTCAGATGAAAAATCAAAAAATTTAGGCAACAATCAAAATTTTTCACAGAAATTTTTGATTTTGTAGCAACTGCATTTTCCATTTAAAATAAAACAGATGGAAAATTCCTGACCACCTCTAATCCTAAACCCCAAAATTCAGATCTGAATCTGGATTGCAAATTCCTCAGAGTTCATCCAGAAATGCCTCCTTTATGACTACTAGCCTTAGCAGCTCTTCCTAATTCAGAGACAATGAATCTGCATTTATAAGCTTTTGGATGCAGTCTGCCATCATACAAAATATCACGAAGAACAGAGGATACTGTAAGTAGGAGTTGTCGACAATTTTCCATCTATTTTTCATGGAAAATCAGGATCTTGACTAGAACCTTTTTTATGAAAAATCACTGCTTTCTGGGGAAACTTTTGTGGAAAAACTGAATCCCTGAACACCAAAATATTTTGGTATTTGATATTTCAATTAAAAGTTGGAAAAGTTATTAAAATTTTCTGCAGAAACCAATCCCTATTTTCTGATCAGCTCTAACTCTAAGTTACACTTTGCTTCTTAATTAAAGTACATGGGCAGCACGATTACCCTGCTGGGTAAAATTGGTCTAGTTGACTAAACCCTGGACTGAGAACAAAGTCCTCTGGAATTCTAATCCCTCCTCCAACCCTGAGTCACTCTGAGGCCTTGTGCAAATAATTTCATCTCTACCCTTTGTTTCCTCAGCTATAAAACTGGCATAATAATAGTTACATACTACTTAAGGGTGTCATTATTATTAATTAATGCTTGTATGGGGCTTTCAAGATATAAAATGCAAAGCATTATTCTTTAAAGAGGAGAAAATTACTACATTGTGACTGTAAGTTTCTCCATAAACAGTGTAGCCACAAACATGATGTATGTAATTTTAGAGTAAGTCTGTCTGTTAAAAGAAGTCTCCAATTTTTGTACTGTCAGATCAGAGCCCCTGGACTCTTCTTTAACACGGCAGAAGTATTGCCTTGTCATGTTTTAGGGAAATTCCATAGTGAGTCACAACATTTTTTGATAAGTCACAGGCCCAAATCCTGATATGCTCAGGCAGCTATTACTTGCTGCTTACTTGGACAAAATTCCTACTGGTTTCATACACAGCTTTGGTTAAAAACTGAGTAAGGATGTCAGAATTTGGCAGACAGACTGCATATTGGGGACATTCATTAATTCTTCCCTCCTCCTCCATCCAAATCCAGATCTGCCTGTGCTGCTCTTCCTCTTAGCAGGGCACTTTTCAAGGAGGTCTTGCCTCTGCAATTCTTTACAATGCTCCAGGGACAAAAGAAAACCCAGAGCTTGCCCCTTCCAGTGGGTTGGACAATAATTCCTCACTGGACTATGGGGCAAGTAAAATGACAGGATTTTTTGGGGGGAGGGGGAGAACATGCTCACTATCTAAGCCCCAAGACAAACAAGAAGAATAGCAAATCATCCGGTGAAACCCTCAGTACAGTGCAAGTTAGAATGCCACCAAACCTCCATCCTCAAACAACAACTCAATGTAAGCTACAATGTACTGTGGAAAAGGGAGAAGAGTCATCAGGACTGCGGGGGGAATAATCACATAGTACAGAGGATGGGACAGCCATTAAACGTTAGGTCAGACTTTATAAAAGCTTCTAAAATTTCAGATTCTTCTCCAAACCAAACCCAGCCTCTGAACCATTCAACATTTTAGCCCATTCTCATTTTCCATGTGGAAGCAATAGCAGCAATAGTTTGGATTTTAAGTGTAATTCTTCGCAATTTCTTTAAAATCAAAAAGAAATGCAGTTTGTCTGAAGGCATAATCATCCACTCGTAGCAAAAATTTAAAGAGAGAGGGATTTAAACTGGAAGACAGGATCTACACATGCAAAATATTGGGGGTGCTGGGAATTCATTCAGATATGGAATTGAACATTGTGGCTAGGGGCATCTCTACTTTTAAATAAATATCCATTTTAAAACATATGTGACAGCTGTACCTTCATTTGTGCGATGTAGAAGGTTTTAGTTCCTATATTATTTTCAGTGAATATTTTCCTCTTATTATTATAATGTATGATATTGTACTAAACTTATGGCTAAACCCTTCAAATCTATGTAACTTTTACTTCCATAGCGGTTTGATTTTCAGGGTGGGCAGAATCAACACTTTTTTTTTTTGGTCCACTGTTAAGACGGGAAGGAAAGCCTGATAAATGCTAACTAAAAGCCTGTCTTGAAAATGCTGTTTGGGAGATGAGTAAAGATCTTGAAACTAGAGAGGGACAGATAGAAACTAGCCTTCCTTGATGGAGTGGGGAAGAGGGACATGGATGTGGAAGGTCAAAGAAACATAGAATCATAGAGTTAGAAGAGTCCATAAGGGTCATCTAATCTAACCCCCTGCCAAGATGCAGGATTTGTTGTGCCTAAACCAGGGGTCGGCAACCTTTCAGAAGTGGTGTGCCAAGTCTTCATTTATTCACTCTAATTTAAGGTTTCGCATGCCAGTAAAACATTGTAATGTTTTTAGAAGGTCTCTTTCTATAAGTCTGTAATATATAACTAAACTATTGTTGTATGTAACGTAAATAAGGTTTTTAAAATGTTTAAGAAGCTTCATTTAAAATTAAATTAAAATGCAGAGCCCCCAGGACCTGGGCAGTGTGAGTGCCATTGAAAATCAGCTCGTGTGCCGCCTTCGGCACGCGTGCCATAGATTGCCTACTCCTGATCTAAACCATCCAAGACAAATGGCTATCCAGCCTCCTTTTGAAAATCTCCAGTGAAGAAACTTCCACACCCTCCCGAGGCAGTCTGTTCCATTGTCCTACTGTTCTACAGTTAGGAAGTTTTTCCTGAGATTTAATCTAAATCTGCTAAACAGTACTTTGAATCCATTGCCTCTTGTCCTGCCCTCTGTGGCAAGACAGAACAACTTTATTCCATCTTTTTTATGGCAGCCTTTCAAGTGAATCAATTGAACTAGATTCAAACTAGTTTTACCACTCTACAGCTAATCCTTCAAAGATTTACACAAATGCATAGATGTAATTGAAAAACAAAGGGGAAATGGTTTTTTGAGAAGGAGTGGGTTGACATTTGAAAAACTTTGACCAGCTCAATAGCTGGTTACAAACCAAAAACTTCACTGACATTTTTCATTTTTTAAAATTAATTTCAAAATTTAGAAGTCAAGACAACTTGTGTGAGTAAAGAGACTCACATATGCAAACACTGGCACAACTGGGGGCCCTGGTCAGGTTTCAGAATTTGATAAAAGGTGTAATCAGTTACCTTAGTTACAAAGAGGTGGGCTTTGAGGAGAAGCAGAAGTTCTGTTATATACCTGCCTCTGTGCTGTTTGCTGTTGCTGGGACAGAATAAAGAATTTTCCACTCAAGTTGTTTAGGTATCTTACAGCATTTTGCAAACTGCACTCTAAACCTGCTTATCAGAAATTTTCATAGCATTTGTCAAGGGTGCCAATTCAGGAAAGCACTTAAGCAATGAGTCCTACTGACTTCAGTGGGTCCTATGTATATGATTAAGTGTTTTGTTAAACAGGGATGCTCTCCTGAATTTGGTACCTGCGTGAATGTATATTTTACATACCTTTTCATCGGAAAAAAAAATTAAATTTTTTACTATTTTTTTATCAGCTCTGGCTTTGATCAGAAAATGGGGGGGGGGAATCACCAAAATTTTGTTAAGAAAACAGTCAACACTTTCAATCAGAAAATTATTTTCAATGAAAATGTGTTGACCAGCTCTATTCATAATTAACACTGTGAATAAAAGGCCAATTGTGAAGCAGGTTGTGATTCCCCCTCCAAAAATAGTACTCCAAAGGGAGTGGTGAAGCCTAGAGTTGGCACAAGGATAGCCAAATGACCTGAGGCGAGATGTCCTATGATTTTGTCTTACCTTTAAGGTAAATATAACTAAGAAGAAGAATTTCAGTAGCTGGATCCAGATTATTGAGTAGGTTGATAATTTTCCCATGTGTTTTTTTCTCTATGTAATTATTGATCTTCTGCTGAGTTGGTCTGACATTCTTGAAGTTTTCTGGGAAAGCTTCTCCACTGTAAAAGTTTTTTAGATCATTTAAAAATTGCTGTTGCAGTTTCAGCTGGTCTTTCACAAACAGGACATTCCCCATATCCAGCTGGAAGTTAGCATTCTGGCGGTTTAGTGATTGCATGAGCTGACAGAAACCTTCATGTATTTCTCTTTGCTGGATCTCATTCGGTTTAAAGTGGAACACTCTAAGAATCTGTTGCAGTGTCTCTGATTTAGCACCCAGGGTCAGCATTGCAAAGGCAGTGGAGATGCTTATGGGAGAAAAGATCACATTCCTGTTGTTTCTCTGAGAAGAAGCCTCCTTATAAAAATAAAATGCAAACTGACAAATGCTTCTCCCTACTTTATGACCCAGCATATTTTCGTTTGCTGGACCTACTTGGTTTCTGTTTCCAACATGGTAATTTTCAGGACTGTTGTTGCTAGAATTCTGTTGGCAAGGTATATCAGCATGAATCCCAGCAATCAAAAAACACAGATAAAAGATTGACTTCATTTTTCTAAGATTCTGTAAGAAAAAAACATATTTGGTCTACAAATCTTAATAATTTTGAACATATGCTCACCAACAGGAAGGAATTGTTTAAGAACCTGAACATACTATGGAGGAGGCATGGAAGCAGTGACCACAGGCTATTTGAATTCAATACAGTGACAAAAGGGTTCCGAGTACTAGCAATAATATAGTTCAAGGAAACAAATTTTGGGATATTACTGAATTGTGAAAGAAGAAATGTTAAAATCCATGAATGTGGAAGAAGACTGAAGTATCTTAAAAGACGCCATAATGAAGGTGCAGTAGACTAGAATTTATTTGAAATCAGTCATTCCCCATTTGTTTGCATTTTTCAATGAGGGACTGAGGGTTAAAAGAAATTTGGTGTGCAACAGAAACGGGGAGGGAGTCAAAGAATATTCAGTTAAATTTTGCAGGTGAAGATAAGGCAGAAAGAAAGCAGTATTAATGTTAGCAAAAGGGGAACAAAGAATGACTTTGTTCAATCTCAAGTGTGTTGAGGGGAAATACATACACCAGAGAGAAAATAGATCCACTAATGTTTGAGGAATGGGTGAAAAATTATTATGGTTCCATAACGGGTGAACAAGTTTTTTTAAAAATCTGTAATTAACAGCAGAAAAAAAATTGCTCTGGGCAGTTAATACCTATTAAAACCTTAGTGAATATACTGTCGCAATTGGTAAAACACAAATAGGTAAGGGAATACACAGAAAATGTGTATATATACATATCAACAAGTCCAGGTGATGTGCATACCAAAGTGTTAGGGGAATTGTTAATGAATGTACCAAACCAATGACAATTATTTTTGAAAAATCACGGAGAACTGAGGAGATCCTAGAGATCATAAAAAAGGGAGGAAAGTGTGATGCTGATAGTGGGGATGATGAGGATGAACTGGAAAAATCTTGAGAAATTACAAATAGTGGAACTCTGAATAAACAGAACCAATGGAAAAGGACAGTAGCAACCAAAACAACAGGAGAGGGTTTTCCAAAGTGGTGTGGGAACTGTCAGGGTCAATGTACCTGTGGTAACAGCATCTTTAAATACTGAAATGACATAATTGGGCACAAACTGTGCTAGTATTTGGTGTCTGGGTTTTGATCAACAGACCAAATAAAAAGTAAATAACAGTCTTGCTTATATATAAACCCAATATGCCCAGTAGCCACTCCATCCAGGGGATATGTTTTTAAAATAAAATACCCTGAATGAACAAACACAGTGTCTGGGATTTTCAAAGGGAGTTAGTTATGTGTCCAATGTTGATGTTCAATGGGAACTGGGCACCTCTCTTTGACTTAATTTGATTGCCTCCATCAATTCTCACCTTGCCCATGGCATTTTCCTCCACCATATTCCATCAAAGCCCCAGTTCTCCAAAATCCAGCCAGCTCAGAATGCTAGGAGGTACACCTATAGCAAACCCACCATGACTCCCCTGTCTTGTCAGCAACACATTTAAAATTGTCCTAATTGATCTTACAGCATTTCAGGCTTACTCCAGCTTCTCTCTCTCAGTCTGCTTTTCCAGACTCTGCCTCCAGGCACTTCCTCTAACGCTGGTGCAAGAACCTTCTCTACCCAGCTCTGCAATCTCCAGAAGCCTTTGAGTAATCCTCTGCCTCGTCAGCTCTCTCTCCCTCTCTCGAAGTCTCACGTTAAATCATATCTTTTCCTACTTACTTCAGCCTCCCTTTTCTCTCTCCCTCTGCCTTGGACTTGCGGCATAACACTTTAATGTATTCACTATACAATCTCTTTATGCCACACGTGACATTTGGTACCATGACTCTTGTATTATTTAACTACTTAAAACATTTGGAGATACAGTTTATCTGAAAGGAGCTATTCCATACAAAGAGGTTCTGTAGCGCAGATTTTTTTTTTAAAAAGGTTGAGATTGAACAAAAGCAACCAGCGTGTGGATGGAATAATTCCACAACTGATTATCCATGAACCAACCTGCATGTAGCACAGGGAACATGGATTATAATTCTCCAAGGGAAAAAACATTACTTACAGTGCAATCAACAGAGTCTTCTTGTGTTCTCTAGGTCCGCTCTGCTCCTTGCTCTGTTGTTTATGCTGCTGAACATACAGCAAGGCACCCGCTAGTACATTCTAATTACATCAGCTAAGGGCTATGACTCAGAACTCAATTTCAGAGATGAGGCAGAGCAAGCAGTGGTGAAACTAGTTTTACTGGACACCTAATTTTGTTGAATATGCTTGTCCCACATGTGACTGTTTATATTACTCAAGATTGTCTAACTCTCCTTGATGTTTTGAACTGGTTTCCCTCAAACCAGTTGAATGTTTACATCAACCACCCATCCTAACCTCAATTGTTCAAATCTCCCATCTCTGTTTAAACAAAAGGAGCCATCAAAAATAACAGGTTACATCCAATACCTTGAATGAGGTTTGTAACAACTCTTTAAGTGCTTCAACCAATATGCCATAAGGATAATGTTTGCTCTATTTAATCTACAGGGACAATTTGAAGTTGTGTGGGTTCACTGTACATTGGGCATGATCTTGCTCCAGTTGATGTCAATGGCAAAACTCTGATTTGGTTCTAGTTGGAGCAGGGCTTAAACCATTTAGCAAGATCCTCGGCCCTGCCAAGGCATTGGTACAAAGCAGCCATAAACGCAGCATAAAGAGCCACTTGAGGATACCCCCCCCCCCCCCGAATGGAGAACTCCTCTGATAGCACTGGGTTGGTGTAGAGGTTCCATACCACATAGGGGGCAGGTAGCCAGATGAAAGGGGACATGGCTGGGATGATGCTGCATTCAGCTGGTTCCCAGTTATAAGAATGGTCCTCAGGGACCATGGGAATCTAGGTGCCAAACAGAACAGCCTTTAGAAAAGGTTCAGAATTGGAAAAGGTTCAGAAAAGGGCAACAAAAATCATTAGGGGTATGGAATGGCTGCCATATGAGGAGAGATTAATAAGACTGGGACTTTTCAGCTTGGAAAAAAGACAACTAAGGGGGGGATATGATTGAGGTCTATAAAATCATGATTGGTGTGGAGAAAGTAAAGAAGGAAGTATTATTTATTCCTTCTCATAACACAAGAACTAGGGTTCACCAAAAGAAATTAATAGGCAGCAGGTTTAAAACAAACAAAAGGAAGTATTTTTTCCACACAACACACAGTCAATCTGTGGAACTCCTTGCCAGAGGATGTTGTGAAGGTCAGGACTATAACAGGGTTCAAAAAAGAACTAAATAAATTCATGGAGGACAGGTCCATCAATGGCTATTAGCCAGGATGGACAGGGATGGTGTCCCTAGCCTCTGTTAGCCAGAAGCTGGGAATGGGCGACAAGTAGGGGTGAAAGTAACTTAATGGACTTACCAGTACGCAGAGTGGCCGGGGTCCTGACCAAAGTGTGTGTGTGGGGGGGGCAGCTCTGGGCCCCCAGAAGGGGCGGGGCCTTGGGCAGAAGGGACGGGGCTGGGCCAGTAGTGTAGCTAGTGGGGTGCAGGGAAAGCAGCCGATTCCCCAATCACATTTTTCAAAAGCGGCGCCTTAGGGGTTACCTTATGTGGTGCCAGCGGGCGGGGCCTGCTCCTCTCTAAAGGGCAGCACAGCCGGAGGAGTCATGGAGCGGGGAGGCGGTGGGCGCCTCCAGAGGAGCACGCCAGGCGGCCAGGTAAAGAGTGGGGACGGGCTGCGCACGCCTGCGCTGCTGCGCCCGTTTGGGTCCGGAGCGCTCGGGCCGGGCCGGGGCGTGCGGCAGTGGGGCTGGGCTGGGTGCGTGCTGCCCGGCGATAGGGGGGCCGGCGGCCGGGGGGAGAAGTGGCGAGGGGGGAGGAGGCTGGGTGCCTCGGCAGCAGCCTTGGGAGGGCTGGGCTCAGACTCAGTGCTGCCGCCGCCCCGCTGAGAACGGCCCGGCTCAGCGCACCCACGGCGGGGGAGGGGGCGGAGCGGAGGAGGAGAGAGGGGAGGGGGCACTAGGCCGCCCCGGGAGTGGGAGAAGAGGGGGGCATAACAGGGTGGCCCGCAGCGCGGCTGGAGGAGCTGGGGGGGCAGGGAGCAGCACTAGACGGCCGTGGAGGCCACCAGGTTGTGGGGCACGCCCTCCGGTTGGCCGCTGCTGCCCATGGGGTGGTGGGTGGTGGAGATGTTCAGGGGCCCGTCCATGCCGCATGGGAAGGGGAGCGGAGAGTGGCCGCCAGCTCCCGCCCAGGCGCGGCAGGATCGTGGGACTCAGGGTGCGGGTGGCGGGCTGGGAGCCAGTTGCACCTCTGTGCCCGGCCCGAGGCAAAGTTTGGGGGGACGTGCAGCCATGGCGCTGGGCGCCAACAGGAGGGACTATATAAACGCTAGGTTAAGGCCTGACCTGTGAAATGCCAGGCATCTTCAACACCCACTGAATTGGAGGTGACTGGATCAATGAGAGTTGAGGGTGATTAGCACCTCACAGCAGGTACTCAGTGCCTTGCAGAATTAACCCCTTAAAGGGAAATATAAATGGCTTTTTGAACCAAGGACTGAGAAATAGAAAGCTTTCTTGGATACAAAGCTGATTCATATGTGATTAATCTAAATCCCACAAGGGCACAGTATATTCACCTGGAACAGCATTTATGATTTTATTTTCAGTGCTTCTTATTTCGTGTAAATGTCACCAATCTCACTCAGAACTGGCTTTTAAAATTGGGCTATAGATTTCCTTGTACCGAGATGGATTTCTGATGAAGGAATGTAAACCAAATTAAATATAGACGCCATGAATGACAATGTGATGGCAGTGAGTAAGCTATATTTAAACCCACTTTGACCACACCTCAAAGTGTGCGCAGGAGGAAAGCTGCTACATTCAGCACATTGTGTAAACACACGCACCCAGAGAAGAAAAGAAAATCAATGGTATTTATATGGATATGCTGGGAATGAGAATTTCCTGACTCTAACATATCAGCTTTGGAAGTCTGTATCTGAGTTTCAGATGGGATAATCCCCAGAATCCAACGACCAGGGACAGGGGATAAGGAAATAAGAAACACTCATATACCATCATGATACTAAAATCTAGAGAGATGATAGCTAGGAACACTGATTCACAGGGAATCTGACCATTTCATTCAATTTTTGAGACCTGATATTCCAAGACTATGCTGTTATGTGCCAGAGATGTGCTGCGAATAGCATAACGAGGTGCTCCCACTGAGCCCTTGCCTACACTTGGGAAATTTCTGAAAGTTCCCACTGTATCTAACATAGGTTCAACCCCACTAGTGCTAGCAGCAATAGTAGCTCTAGTGTAGATGGACCACCAACTACCACCAGTGTTGTGTTGATTATATCTGCTTTGAGAGGGTTCCAAGAGAACTGTCTACACTAGGGCGGACTCCCCACTTTGATATACTCGGTGGCACTGAACAAGTGTTAGCAATAGTGGGGAATTTTGACAAAATTTCCTGTATAGATGGCACCAAAAAGGTTCCACCTTAGCCTGTGCTAAACCCAATATATTAGGTATGTTTGTGATTTCAGAGGAGTCTCTTAATCTGGAGATTGAGGCGTCTCTTAATTTGTTGTCCCATTGAAACCTAAGCACTTCCTCACAACCATAATTAAAGAGGGAGGCAACAATTTTGACAAGCAAACTTATACCAAGCTGCACGTGGCCGGAGCGGTCTTGGAAAAATATACTGAGTCTCTTGATAGTAAAGTAGAGCATTTGGCTTCTGTAATTTGCAAGGTGTGTGCGCATGCTAGTTGATGCACTCTGATGCATTATAATGTAACATTTTGTTCTTCTCCATGAGCCTCAGGGATGTCAAATTTGTCAGAGATGCTATAGCAGTAGTTAGAGATAGGTAAGGGCGAGCTGAATCAGAGGCAGAAAATGGCTCCCGTCTTCCCTCCAGTTTGGTTGTGGAATTTTAACAGCAGCCGCCACCAGCAAATCACTGGCAACTCTATGGCACAACACGAATCTCCACAATGGGGGATTTAATACTAAATACCCTGACATGCCAGACCACCACTGATGCTTTCCTTTGTTTCTTATCTATATCCTCCCTTAGCACTCACCCTCTTTTCCTACAGGAACCCATTTCCAAAATATACATATTTAAAATACTTTTTGTTGTGCGCAACTTGCCAGGATAGCTTCCACTCTCAAATTACATAGTCTTATATTGCAAGAAACAATAGAGAGTTATTGAAAGCATCATTATCCCCATATTACAGATGGGAAAACTGATGCATGGGGAGGTTAAATGGATCCTGGCTCTCAATCCTGTACTCGTTGCACAAGACCACATTCTCTGCCCCAAATGATTCAGATCAATTTGTTTCACAAAAGGCTTTTGGCAGCAACTTTCCAAAGTACTTCAGACATAGCACAGTGTGCACTTACTCCAACCCAGAGACAGAAGGAGGTACAATAGGAATGGCATTAACCATGAGAAGGCTGCTCAGCTTAGGGCATTCCATGGAGGCAAGGCTGCACACCACTGGCATGCAGAAGTACTAGTTCCTCAAGAAAATGACCTCTGTACTCCTCATTTCAGAGCCATTGCTTTGGACACACCTAGTCTCCACCCACAGCATGTCCACATATAGACCCTGCAGGTACCAGCTCATGATTTCTCTGTTGGCCATTCATCTGCTGAGCATGTGCATGAGCATGAGCAGCTCACTGGGTGAGCACATTCCCGTCTCTGGCATTTATGAGGTTTCAGACCGAGATAAAATCTGGTGCAAATTTTGCTTTCAGTTACACCTCCCCATACACACCCACACTCCATGCCATTGATTCCAATGCATGGGGGTAGCTCAGACCTGAATTTGACACCAAATATTTCCAAGTGCCATAATGAGAGAAGCACGAGTCTCAGCGAAAGAAAACAAAAACATCCCTTGTTTCTCTAGGGCTTAACAAGACCAAAACCTGCCCCATGCACCTATCTCTTGTATCCCACGCACCAGCCAGCCATTATACATATTTTTTTTAAAGTTTCCTAACAGAGGGTTGTGGCATGAAAGAGAATAAAAATGCAATAGTTGCTCAACAGCTGTAAGATGAAAGGATCCTTTGCAGCAGCAGCTGCTAAAACAGGTGGAGTTTTGGGGAGTGGGAATGGGGGGGGGGCGGAATACAAATCATCCACATTCTTGAGGGTTTTCCTGGTGGCTGCTGTTCTGAATCCCATCCTAGGGTCTCATCTAAAGTCCACTGAAGCCAATGGGAACCTTTCTTGTTGACTTCAAAGGGTTTTCTTCGAATCATACCCCCATTGGGGTATGCACAGCTTCCTGTCAGTCCACATAGCAAACTGTAAATTCACCAACAGCTCATGCAAGCACAAAGCCCCGTGATCACATTCATGTGAATTCGGTCTCATATGTCCATGGCTGCTGTTTGTTGCAAACTTGTTAGGCATTGCCTGCGAATTCCTATGAGATTGCAGTATCCTATTCTGGTTATTGTGGAGCGGGGACCTGATCCAAAGCTCTTTGAAGTCAATAGAGAAACTTCCATCTTTAATTACTTTGTCTTGAATTTTCAATGGGAGTTAAGTGCCAAACTCCCTTAGGCTCCTTTCAAAATCCCAGTCTTACTTTACAGTTTTGCCCACTGGGATGGTTTCCCTGAGTTACACATTTCTGTTTTGTGTGGGTTCCAGGGAGACAGCAGTCAGACTGCCATACACCAATGCAAACAATATGAAGCATACAAATGGCAGACAGTATCTCTTGCTTTTGTTTTGAGATCAGTTCAGCTTTTGTTGGCTCCTCCTTCGCACATAATAGGATAGTGTGGTTCCATCTTCCACTTGAAATCATGATTAATGCACATTTCTAAATTCATTAAGGGGGTAAAATGCCATATTCCACTCCTGTCTCCTGCCCATTCTAAAGCGTTTAGACTCAGGATTTGGAAGCCTAAGTGGGGTTTCCTTTATAGATCTTCTAAATATACCATTCCAGTTTTTGCACTTTCCTAAAAGAAAAACACTGGCTACCAAAACACCCATTCTGGGGACAGAAGCAGCATTGTCAGCAGTCCCTTAAACTTAACTTTCCCATGCCTCAGCTCAAGGGAGCAAACTTTGAGAAGACGACTTGGGGTAATATTTTCAAAAGTGTCTAAGACCAAGTCTACACTACAGGGACTACAGCATGATAGCTATGGCTCTGTAGCTATGCCAGTATACCCCATAGTATAAATGCAGTCTCCAGCAATGAAAGGGGCTTTTCCACCATAGTAGGAACTCCACCTCCCTGAGTGATGGTAGGTAGGTTCATGGAAGCATCGCTCCATCAACCAAGCTGCATTTATATCGGGGGTTGCATTGGCATAGCTAAGGTTCTCAGGGTTGTGGATTTTTCACACCCCTCAACACCATAGCTAGGTTTTAAATGTGGATCAGGCCTGCGTGAAGAAGAACTTCCTTTTATTTGTTTTAAACCTGCTGCCTATTAATTTCATTTGGTGACCCCTAGTTCTTGTATTATGGGAGTAAGTAAATAACTTTCTCCACATCACTCATGATTTTATATACCTCTATCATATCCCCCCTTAGTCTCCTCTTTTCCAAACTGAAAAGTATAGCCTCATATACCTGGTCTTTCTTTCTTTCTTTCTTACATGCACATAGCATAAATCTGTGTCTGTGACTTGTTAGTAAATAGCTATTTACATCTTAATGAAAAATCAACTCACAATAATATCTTACTAAAACAAATCTTTCCCCAAAATAAAGCTGGCGGATATTTTGTCCCGCGCTCAAGTTTCACAACAAATATTTTTTGCTTTAGACAGAATATTGGGTAATAATAATAAGTAAGCAAGCACCTCCTAAGCCTCCTGTTTATATGCAGGAATTTGTTATTGCATGTTGCTTAGAAACCTGTAGTGAATCAACTAGTTTTAAAGAGCACGGGGAAATTGTAAACCCAGATATTTGATTTAGACACACAAACAGGACACTTATGGACACAATCTGTGTTCGTCTCTCCAGACACCACTATATTTGAAGAATATGAAGTAGTTTGAAGAAGTTGCCCTTAAACTACTTGTTAATCTTCAGTACCACCCAAGGAGGCATGAACAATGACAATCATCAAAATATGCTACGGATCAAAATATATCACAAATCAACCATTAACCAACAAGCATCACATTCAGTTACAAGGCTGTAAAAATAATTATATCTGTAAATTGTCATGTCACAGAGATGTGAAGCAAAACAGTCATATGCCAGATCACTGTAAACAACAACAGACTAGCAAGCATTATGTGGCCAGTGATCACAGTGGTTAACAGGTTAAGGTAGGTGATCACAGATCCCTATGCACACAGCTGGCACAGATACCACAAAGCAGTTGGCGGGTGTGGTATAAGGAGTGTGTTTATGCCACAGAATTAGCAGGTTTGCAAGGATCCTCATTATGAAGGAAAATCATAGCCAAGGAACACTGAAAAGAGATCAAAACACAGGATACAGCCTGCAAGTGGGAAATGTGTGCAAGAGAAGCATATATCTACCTCAAAGTGGAAGCTTTCTATGAAAATAAAACAACGTGAGAAGCAACATCTGTAACAGATACCACCTGACATAAATCCCTACATGCAGCATGTTGGCATTATTATGTGGTAACATACAAGCACAAAACTCTGCCTCTGCAGTAAGAGAGTAGGTGTACACTGCAAAAAAAAAAAAAAAAGGGTGTGTTCTTAACTTGGGTTAGCTACCGGGGTCAAAATAGCAGTCAAGACAGGACAACTCAGCTTTTAACTTGGTTAGAAGCAAGAGTTGAAGACTATAGGACAGCCTGAGGTTGAACTTGAACAGCTAACTCCAGTTAAAAGCCGAGTTGCTGTGTATTCAATGCTATTTTAACCCTAGCTAAAAACATGACTTTTTTGCAGTGTAGATATACCTTAAGAGGGTGCATACGTACCTAAAGAAATCTCTGGTCTTATAAGCACGTATTCATTGCTTTCTGTTATTTGGTGGCCTGGCTACACTATCCACAGCCTCAGCCTTCTCCTCACAGACCTGAAAATCCATGCAGACAGATGGGAAGGTGGTAACCTGCTGCATTATTATTCAGTACCCTTACACACGACACATGGCATACCTTTTGGCGCTCCACTCCTGTGTAGATACTGAACCCTATTTTCAGCATGCCCAAATCCTTCACACTCCTCAGACATTTTACAAACCTCACTGTATGAAGTTTAAGCTGAAGAAGCTGTGGAACCTTATGCAATCTGAAGAGGTATGTTAGCAATGGGAGTTATTGCCTAGGATATAAGATGCATAGCATTAGGAGCAACGGATGTGTGCAGATATGCTAAACACATATGGTACAAGAACCAAATCAAACTTGTATAAAGACATAAAGGGAGATTGCTGATACCACTATTGTTACATGGCATACTCGAGCACTTGAAGGCAGCAACTATTTCCAGATGCATGAACATCATTTTGAGACAGACACACCTGTTCTGATTGTATGAAACAAAGCCGCTAGCAAAGGTGATTCCCTACAACAAGCATACATGATTGTCAGTCAAACATAGGTCTGAATGCAGGTGGAAGAAGTGGGCATAAGTTCATGAGACATGACACAGGTCCATATGCCACTCTGTAACAGACCACGACATGGACTTTGTTTCCTTCTGTCTGCTCCTCTCTCCATCCTATCATTTTGCCAATGACTCTGTTGATTCCCATTTCCACATTGTTCTCCATGCTGCCTGTATATATGGCACACAAGTCAACATCATCTCCTCAGTTATATACTTTCTAAGGACTTATTTTTTCCACACTGCTACAAGAAATGAGCTAATTTACAAATATGGAGAAAGAGGAGCCACCAAGAAATGCACAAGCCAAAACTTGCTTAACATGTGTTCTTATTACAGTTTTATTTATTTGTATTACTGTAGTGCCTTGGTAGGAGCCCTAGTCACAGACCAGGAGCCCATTGTGATAGGCACTGTATTGACATAGAACTCCCATGTGGAGTCTTTCCATTCCTTCTGGTCTTTGTTACTCTGACTCATTGTGGCATGTCTCAAATGAGCTTGCAAGATCATTGGGGCAGGGACTACCTCTTTACATTTGTTTTGTAAACTGCTTCACATGCTTTGGGGCACTACATAGATAATAAAAAGAAATCGTCATTATAATAATTAAATAATAAATAAACATCAAAAGGTGGTCCAGGAACAATTTGTGCAGGATAATGCTACTCAGCATTTATGTAGTAATTTACATCTTCAAACCACTGTGCAGATGTTAGCTAATTAATTAAAGGTGAATGACAGCGCCATGTGGAGGCATAATTGGCTGAGCACAGAGTGCGCCTGACCACAATGGATCCTCTAACTTATTCAATGCACTCAAACAATTCTATGAAGATAATAATTGCACCATCAGAGTGCTAATGTTAACTGGTGCATAATGTTTAGATTCTCCTGATCACAAGTATGTACATAAGAAATGTAGCAGTTGCACAGAAGGAACTTGTAGCTTCACTCAAAAAAAAAAGCAATATCCAAATATTGCACGTAGAAATAGTGTCAGTCTCATGAGCAATGGAGGCATAGCTCAGTTGGATCAGCATCTCACAAACCTAAGAGGGATATACAGAGGGATTTAGAACAGCTACCATTCATTATGCAAGTAGAACAGCTTTGCACTCATTAGAGAATGATTCCTCATTCCAGACACTCACTGATTATGTCCCTCACATGATAATTTACAGAAAATAGATGCATGGTGCATTGTTTACACTATATTAGATATAACCCTGTGACTGCCATGTACACCATGGAAATGCTGTCCTTTCCTATATCTTCTCTCTAGAGCAGCTAAGGGCTGAGTAACCACATGTGTTCAGCTGATTGGTCCAGTCACATTTGGGGAAATCAGCTATTGTATGTCCACAAACGATTGCTTCGGTGCATTTGATTGGGTTACATCAGTGAGGAAAGCAATTAAATCATCCCTTTGGAGCACCATGACTTCAGAAACTCTAGACACATGACACAAATGAGTGGATTGTCAACTGCCAGAAGCTGCCTGCTAACTATGCCATCAGCTGGAATGATTCAAGCATTCCAAACATGCTTAGGGAGCCCTACATCTCCTACAAACAAGGAATGTTGCAAGGGTGATAAGAAACAGAAGAATGTTGATGGGACAGCAGGTCACATACATAAATTATTTCCCATTGGCGCAAATGAAACAGTGATATTCTATACATTCTGAATCAGACATGCCTTATTCACAGAGCCATGGAAAATATTCACTCACCCATTCACCCATTCATGTGCCTTTTCTCTCTCTCTCTAACACACACACACACACACACACTCCTCAGTAAGGGACTACACGACAGAATGGAGTCAACACCCCGTACCTTTTTCTGAGTTAAACAAAACTGAGACCTTTCAAAAATGTTCATGCGAAAACCATGAATGTGAGGCCCTGGAATAGCCAGGACATTCACCTAGCATGTGGGAGACCCAGCTCAAGTCCCTGCTCTGAATTAGGCAGAGCAAGGGCAGAGGTGAAAGTAAGCCGTTATGGGCCGGTACGGAGGACCGGTAAGAAAAGGTGCAGTAGCTACTGGCAAGAAAATGGAGCATTCTCTCCCTCTCTTACTCCTCCTCCTGGCTCCAGCAATATTGAGGGTCTGGGGGCCTGGCTCTATGAATGTTCGGGGCCGGGTCTTACCCCTGGCCCCACCTGCTGCCCCCCCTGCACCTCCCCTGAGTGTGGGCTGGCCCCTCTTTGCTGCCCCCATGCATCTCCCTTCCATGTCTCTCCCCTGAAGCTCCATGCTGGCTGCCTGCCTGCATTAACTGCTACCGCAGGGTCCTAGTGCCCCCCCACACACACACTACTGCCAGGGCAGGCTGCCCTTCCCCCTCAGACTCTTTCATTTTCCGGTGGGACCCTCCACCAGTACAGCCGCCCCCCCTGCCCGCAGTCACCGCTCTTGCCCCACTCTGGGCAAGGGGCAGCCCCATCCCCCACCCCTTGGAGCCCAGTGCCCTTTAAATTGCCACCAGAGCCCCGCTGCCAGAGCTCTGAGGTAGCGGCGGCAGGGCTAGGCTGGCGATTTAAAGGGCCCAGGGCTCCTGCCACCGCTACCGCCCCGGGCCCGTTAAATCGCCGCTGGAGCCCCACTTCCGCTACTCCAGGGCTCCGGGGACAATTTAAAGGGCCCGGGCCCTTTAAATAGCCCCCGGAGCCTGCCAGAGCCCTGGGGTAGCGGCAGCAGGGCTCTGGTGGCTATTGAAAGGGTTCGGGGCTCCCGCTGCCTCTACCACCCCGGGACCTTTAAATAGCCACCGGAGACCTGCCACCCCCAGGGCTCCAGCAGCAGGGCTCCAGAGACGATTTAAAGGGCCCTGGAGGCAGGGCCGGCTCTGGCTTTTTTGCCGCCCCAGGCAAAAAAGCCTCCGGCCGCCCCCCCCACGGGGGGAGGGGAAGGCGGCCGGAGCCCCAGGGGGAGGGCGGCGAGCCCCGGCGGGGGCTCCGCTCTCCCCCCGGCGGCCGGGGGGAGGGCGCCGGGGGGGGAGGGCGGCCAGAGCGCCGGGGGCAGGGCGGCCAGAGGGCGGCGAGCCCCGGCTGGGGCTCAGCTCTCCCCCCGGCGGCCAGAGCGCAGGGGGCAGGGCGGCGAGCCCGGCTGTGGCCCCGCTCTCCCCGGTGGCCGGAGCGCCACGCCGCCCCCCTCCAGGTGCCGCCCCAAGCACAAGCTTGGTGGGCTGGTGCCTGGAGCCGGCCCTGCCTGGAGGGTAGCGGCAGCTGGAGCCCCGGGCCCTTTAAATCGCCCCCGAACCTCGGGCTCCCAGACACCTAGAATCATAGAATATCAGGGTTGGAAGGGACCTCAGAAGATCATGTTGTTAATGGGGCAGGTTCTATCCGTGGAACGCCGATTCTGGGCCCGGGAAACAAGCACAGACTGGTGGGACCGCATAGTGTTGCAGGTGTGGGACGATTCCCAGTGGCTGCGAAACTTTCGCATGCGTAAGGGCACTTTCATGGAACTTTGTGACTTGCTGTCCCATGCCCTGAAGCGCCAGAATACCAAGATGAGAGCAGCCCTCACAGTTGAGAAGCGAGTGGTGATAGCCCTGTGGAAGCTTGCAACGCCAGACAGCTACCGGTCAGTCGGGAATCAATTTGGAGTGGGCAAATCTACTGTGGGGGCTGCTGTGATGCAAGTAGCCAAAGCAATCACTGAGCTGCTGCTACGAAAGGTAGTGACTCTTGGGCCTGGTCTACACTAACCCCCCAATTCGAACTAAGGTACGCAACTTCAGCTACGTGAATAACGTAGCTGAAGTCGATGTACCTTAGTTCGAACTTACCGTGGTCCAGACGCGGCAGGCAGGCTCCCCCGTCGACTCCGCATACTGCTCTCGCCGAGCAGGATTACCGGAGTCGACGGCGAGCACTTCTGGGTTCGATTTATCGCGTCCAGACAAGACGCGATAAATCGAACCCGGAAGTTCGATTGCCAGCCGCCGAACTACCGCGTAAGTGTAGCCAAGCCCTTGGAAATGTGCAGGTCATAGTGGATGGCTTTGCTGCAATGGGATTCCCTAACTGTAGTGGGGCGATAGATGGAACCCATATCCCTATGTTGGCACCAGAGCACCAGGGTACCCAGTACATAAACCGCAAGGGGTACTTTTCAATGGTGCTGCAAGCACTTGTGGATCACAAGGGACGTTTCACCAACATCAACGTGGGCTGGCCGGGAAGGGTTCATGACGCTCGCGTCTTCAGGAACACTAATCTGTTTAAACGGCTGCAGCAAGGGACTTACTTCCCGGACCAGAAAATAACCGTTGGGGATGTTGAAATGCCAATAGTTATTCTTGGGGACCCAGCCTACCCCTTCATGCCATGGCTCATGAAGCCATACACAGGCAGCCTGGACAGGAGTCAGGAGCTGTTCAACTACAGGCTGAGCAAGTGCAGAATGGTGGTAGAATGTGCATTTGGCCATTTAAAAGGTCGCTGGTGATCGTTACTGACTCGCTCAGACCTCAGCCAAACCAATATCCCCATTGCTATTGCTGCTTGCTGTGTGCTCCACAATCTCTGTGAAAGTAAGGGGGAGACCTTTATGGCGGGGTGGGAGGCTGAGGCAAATTGCCTGGCTGCTGATTATGCACAGCCAGACACCAGGGCGATTAGAAGAGCACACCAGGAGGCGCTGCGCATCAGAGAAGCTTTGAAAACCAGTTTCATGACTGGCCAGGCTACAGTGTGAAATTTCTGTTTGTTTCTCCTTCATGAAAACCTGCCCCCTTTATTGACTCATTCTCTGTAAGGAACCCACCCTCCCCCTTCCCCCAGCTTGCTTTCAAAGGAAATAAAGTCACTATCATTTAAAAATCATTTATTATTTATTAATTGATTATAAAAAGAGGGAGAGAACCCGGGTGGGGTTTGGGAGGAGGATCGGAGGGAAGGAAAAGGCTACTAAAAAAAGGTTAAAAAAATGACAGCCTTTTGCTTGGGCTGTCCACTGGGGTGGAATGGGAGGGTGTACGGAGCCTCCCCCCCTACATTCTTACACGTCTGGGTGAGGAGGCTATGGAACATGGGGAGGGGGGAGGGGGGTTATACAGGGGCTGTAGCGGCACTCTGTTATCCTGCTGCCGTTCCTGAAGCTCCACCAGATGCCGGAGCATGTCTGTTTGCTCACGCAGCAGCCCCAGCGTTGCATCCTGCCTCCTCTGATCTTCCTGCCACCACCTCTCATCTCGAGCGTCTCTCCTCTCCTCACGTTGGTCCCTCCTGTCCTCATGTTCACTGGCTTCTTTCTTATACTTTGAAACTGTGTCCTTCCATTCATTCAGATGAGCTCTTTCACTGCGGGTGGATTCCATGATTTCCGCGAACATCTCGTCTCGCGTCTTCTTTTTCCGACCCCTTAACTGAGATAGCCTTCGGGACGGAGGAGGGAGGCTTGAAAAATTTGCAGCTGCTGGAGGGAGGGAAAAAAGGAGAGAATTTTTTAAAAAGATACTGTGACGTTGTGCAGTCTATATGGTTTTATAAAAACTTGATAATAAGTCAATATAATGTAACTGGGATAGTTTTATAAAAATTTGACAATAAGTGAATATAATGCAACTGGGATATGCTTCGTGCAAAAGGTCTCTTGTAAGGTATCATTACAAAGTGCATAATCTACTAAGTATGATCATCTGATTTGTATAAATGTACCACTCTTGTATCTAAAACTAGAAATATAAAATATAACTCTGAGGGCCTATTGTAATTATGTAAAGTGTGGGCCATTAATGATGGTATGGAATCTTGATGACTCCCATTGTCTGCAGATGGCTGTTTACCTGTGAGTCTCCCTGTATATGTGTGTGCTGGCAAGTGAGTAATGAAGTCTTGCAGTGACATGTGATCATGTCACCTGAACTGGAATCCATCTTTAACCTGGTGCTTTTCCAGTGAGGGGGGGTGGAAACCCAGAGAGACAAAGGGTTCCCGCCTTATGCAAAAGATATATAAAGGGGTGGAACAGGAGAGAGAAGGAGAGAGGAGCCATCATGGAGAATCCCTTAGATAACACCTAAGCTGGAACAAGAGCTGTACCAGGGGAAAGAATTGTGCCCAGGCCTGGAAGGTGTCCAGTCTGAGAAAAACTTACTGAAGCATCTCTGAGGGTGAGATTATCTGTATTTAGTTTGATTAGGCATAGATTTGCGCATTTTATTTTATTTTGCTTGTGACTTACTTTGTTCTGTCTGTTACTACTTTGAACCACTTAAATCCTACTGTCTGTATTTAATAAAATCACTTTTTATTTAGTAATTTACTCAGAGTATGTATTAATACCTGGGGGAGCAAACAACTGTGCATATCTCTCTATCTGTGTTATAGAGGGCGAACAATTTATGAGTTTGCCCTGCATAAGCTTTATACAGGGTAAAACGGATTTATCTGGGTTTAGACCCCATTGGGAGCTGGGCATCTGAGTGCTAAAGACAAGCACACTCCTGTGAGCTGTTTTTGGGTAAACTTGCAGCTTGGGGACAAGTGATTCAGACCCTTGGTCTGTGTTGGAGTTAGACAGGAGTGTCTAATTCAGCAAGACGGGGTGCTGGACTCCTGAGCTGGCAGGGAAAACAGAAACAGGGGTAGTCTTGGCACATCAGGTGGCAGCTCCCAAGGGGGTTTCTGTGATCCAACCCATCACAGATACATTTTGCAGAACAATGCTTATACTCTTTCACGGTGACCAACACTATTCACATTACATAGCACATGTGATTTCTGTGCAAGGTCGCATTTTGCCTCTTAATATTGAGTGCCTGTGGCTTTGCTGCTAGAGATCACAGACGCAGGTCTGGGCAACAGAATTCGGTTTGCATACGGCCATGGTAAGCCATTGTCTTCCGGCTTCTGCGCCCTCCTTTCCCACATACCAAGCAAAGCCCGTTGAGTGCTGCGGTTTTCCTGTTAACCTTCAGCAGCAGAAAACAAACTAACCCCCACACCATCCAATTCTCTGGATGATCGCTTTATCCCTCCCCCCACCGCGTGGCTGGTATCAGGGAAGATCCCTGCAGGAACCAAACTAACATCCCCCACCCCGCCATGAATTCTCTGGGATGATCGCTTTACCCCTCCCCCCACTGCGTGGCTGGTATCAGGGAAGATCCCTGCTAGCCAAACGCGAAAAGCTCAGGGCCAATTCCCCCCCTCCCCCCCCCGCGCTTGGCTAACTGCAGGGAAGGATTTCTTTTCAGCCACAGGCAAACAGCCCAGTAGGAACGGCCACCTCTGTCCCCTTAATTAAATTCCCGTATTTTAACCAGATTACCATGAGCAATATCACTCTCCTGAGGATTACACAGCGAGATAAAGAACGGATGTTGCTTGAATGCCAGCAAACACCGGGACCATACGCTGCCAGGCTTTGTCATGCAATGATACCAGATTACTTGCTGCAAGCATGGCGTGGTCAAGTGTCCTACCATGGAGGACGGAATAAGGCCGCACTGCCCAGAAACCTTGTGGCAAGGCTTTTGGAGTACCTCCAGGAGAGCTTCATGGAGATGTCCCTGGAGGATTTCCGCTCCATCCCCAGACACGTTAACAGACTTTTCCAGTAGCTGTACTGGCCGTGAATGCATCCCAAGTCCTCAGGGCAAAGTAATCATTAAAAAACGCTTGCTTTTAAAACAAGTTTTATATTTTAAAAGGTAAACTCACCTGAGGTCCCTTCCATGGGGTCATGGTCTTGGATACTGGCTTGGGAGGGTTGGGAGGGTACTTCAGTCAGGTTGAGAAAAAGATCCTGGCTGTTGGGGAGAACGGAGTGCTGTGTGCTCTCCGCAAGCTTGTCCTCCTCCTCCTGCTCCTCCTCTTCCCCGTCTGCAAAATCCTCAGGTGTAGCTGATGAGATTACCCCCGCCTCGGAATCCACGGTCAGAGGTGGGGTAGTGGTGGCGGCCCCCCCAGAACTGCATGCAGCTCGGCGTAGAAGCGGCATGCCCGCGGCTCTGACCCGGAGCGACCGTTTGCCTCCTTTGTTTTTTGATAGGCTTGTCTGAGCTCCTTGACTTTCACGCGGCACTGATCTGAGTCCCTATTGTGGCCTCTCTCCATCATGCCCTTGGAGATTTTTTCAAAAGTTTTGGCATTTCGTCTTTTCGAACGAAGTTTAGCTAGCACTGAATCCTCTCCCCATATAGCAATCAGATCCAGTACCTCCCGTACGGTCCATGCTGGTGCTCTTTTTCGATTATCGGCCTGCATGGTTACGTGCTGATGAGCTATCTGTGGTCACCTGTGCTCTCCACGCTGGGCAAACAGGAAATAAAATTCAAATGTTCGCGGGGCTTTTCCTGTCTACCTGGCCAGTGCATCCGAGTTCAGATTGCTGTCCAGAGCGGTCACAATGGTGCATTGTGGGATAGCTCCCGGAGGCCAATACCATCAAATTGCGGCCACACTAACCCTAATTCGAAATGACAATATCGATTTTGGCGCTACTCCGCTCTTCGGGGTGGAGTACAGAAATCGATTTTAAGAGCCCTTTATTTCGAAATAAATGGCTTCGTTGTGTGGATGGGTGCAGGGTTAATTCGATTTAACGCTGCTAAATCCGAATTAAAGTCATAGTGTAGACCAGGCCTCAGAATTGCCTCTACAGAGGCAAGCATGGGGTATCATGGTGATAGGAATGAACAGACAAACCTCGCCTATAGACTGGTATATGCTATTTGTCATGCAGCCTCTGAAACACTGTGCTGTGCAATTTTTTACTGACAAGCTCCACAATATGCTTCAACAGACAATCAGTATGACCTGACAGTGCTTGCAACTCCCAGCCTCCCTGGTGTGGATATTGTCATCACAAGTCATGAAGCAAGCCTGGTCTCGTGATGAGACATATTCCTGTCATAAGTGAGGCATCATACAGCTATCAGCACAAGCAATCGCTGGCATCACCAGCTGACAATCATCTCTAGCACACACTTAGTTAGCATACAACCACTACCAGTGCCAACCGTCAGATCAGTACTATAACCATGTCTCGTAGCTAGAGCAGTGAGTCCTACTGAAAAATGAGATGACCAGTCACCAACAATGTCATAGAGTGGCTAGATGGAGCTTAGTCCCTCAACTCCATCTCTGGCAGGGCCAGGGCCAGGAAAGAGGTGGAGCAATGCAGTGGGAGGATCCCATTCCCACCTGCACCGTAGATTCCCCGCAGGTGGAGCTAAATTCCTCAGACCCAGTAGGGGGTGCTAGCTCCTGAGCCGTGCTTCCCAGGAATGGAAAGGGGGAATCCTCATAGACTCATAGACTTTAAGGTCAGAAGGGACCAATATGGTCATCTAGTCTGACCCCCCGCATGATGCAGGCCACAAAAGCTGACCCCCCCACTTTCCCTTAGCTCTGCTGTTGAAGTCTCCAGATCGTGATCTAAAGACTTCAAGTCGCAGAGAATCTTCCAGCTTGCGACCCCTGCCCTATGCTGCGGAGGAAGGCGAAAAACCTCCAGGGCCACTGCCAATCTACCCTGGAGGAAAATTCCTTCCCGACCCCAAATATGGCGATCAGCAGAACCCCGAGCATACAGGCAAGATTCTCTAGCCAGACCCTCATTTTACCAGCGATGTCCGTTATTGCCTAATTGATTAGAATCACGTAATCCCATCAAACCATTCCCTCCATAAACTTATCTAGCCTAATCTTGAAGCCAGAGAGGTCTTTCGCCCCCACCGTTTCCCTCGGAAGGCTGTTCCAAAATTTCACCCCTCTGACGGTTTGAAACCTTCGTCTAATTTCAAGCCTAAATTTCCCCACGGCCAGTTTATATCCATTCGTTCTCGTGTCCACATTAGCACTGAGCTGAAATAATTCCTCTCCCTCCCTGGTATTTATCCCTTTGATATATTTAAAGAGAGCAATCATATCCCCCCTCAGCCTTCTTTTGGTTAGGCTAAACAAACCAAGCTCCTCGAGTCTCCTTTCATAGGAAAGGTTTTCCATTCCTCGGATCATCCTAGTTGCCCTTCTCTGTACCCGTTCTAGTTTCAGTTCATCCTGAAGTGATTGGGGGAGAAGGGGAGTCCCGGAGGTGTGGAATCCTGAGGTGACTGGAGGGGGAGCCCTGGGATGATCAGGGGGAAGGAGAGTCCCAGGGAAAGGGGGGAACAATGAGGTGATTGGGGAGGAGGGGAGATTGCTGAGGGGATTGGAAGGGAAGGAGATTCCTGGGGGAAGGGGGGAATCCCGGTGACTGTAAGGGGAAGGGTAGTCCCAGGGGAGGAGGGAACCAAAGCACCAGCAGAGTTGCTAGGCCATGGAGTTACTATTGGGCCTGTAAAATGTGTGCCCATCGTAAAGACGCATTTCAGAACTGGATGCCGTGCTGGTACACTGAGGTGTTCTTTACTGTTTAGTGTAGTGCCATCAGCACAGCAAGATCTGCAGCAGCAGCAGGATGTTGCTAATGATGCCGACCTCATAGACTGGGATGAGGCCACAGCTACCATGAGATGAGACCCTGATAACCACCTGCGGCATAGGCACTCACATATTAAAGGGATGAGTGGAACATAGATTAGATAATCTTGAGTGGTGATATGGAGGCTTCCTCTAATCATTTGACATCATATGAAGGGGAGCTATCAACTACGGCAGCCTAATGAATTGACTGGTCAAAGACTGTGCATGCCATCAACAAGAGCACACTGTTAAGAATACTGTGCATTGAAATGCATGGAGCAGCCTCTGTGTGGGATCACTGTGGAGCTCAGACCATAACATGACTGTACAGACACTGCAGAGCTTGGTCACAGACATAGTGGGTACATCTACACAGCATTTTGGAGCCCGTGGGAGCGAGCATCCCAGCCCAGGTTGACAGACTTGGACTAGCGGAGCTTAGGCTAGCACTCAAAAAATAGCTGTGTAGACAGTGCTTTGAAGCCTTGGGCTGGAGCTCGGACTCTGAAGCCTAGGAAGGGGGGCTCGCTCCCATGGGCTACAAAATGCCATGTAGACATATGCAGTAAGGCCACCACTAAATGCAACACTGGGGTATTAACTATACGGTGTGAATGGGCCAATGAGTTACACCATACCTGAGGATCCCTTGCTTACTACCAAGAGCTTGCTAAGCCCATGTATAATGCCTGCTATGCTGTTGGAATGGAATAGCATCTGGTACTACCACCAGCCAGGTACACATCTACTGTTTCAATCAACATAGGCGATCAGAGCTTTTCTCGCAGTTAACATTATTCAATATTTATATTCCTTATGTTGCTGTAATGGCCTGCTGCGTGCTGTTCACAGTGATGGTTTCTGTCCTAGGTGTACACTTGCCCTCCCACATCTCACAATAAATCTCAATACACATCCAACCCCATATTGTCATATGTGCTTGTTTGCCATGAGTGGAACTCTTGTCATTTGCTCTTTGCTGTACATATCTCCTATAACTATATTTCTTCCAGTGCTCTTTGTTAGCTCTTAGTTAGCTGTCACCAACTGTATGGCCACTATTGCCTTCTATAAACCCTTCATGTTCATTTGGCTTAGATGCTGCTTGCAGGCATCCTGCTTGATTGGAACTTGTGGGTGACGCAGTGCTGTGGGTTTTAATGCCTTCTCTTTTCACCCCTCCTTTAGGTGTGGTCTCACCTGTGGTTATCTACCATGACTTATAATATATCTCACAGCCCTAGCATAGCTCTTTCACTAACCACTTACACAGGTCTCTGCTCAGACCCTATGCCACCAGCACTCCCAGCTATCTCTGTGACACCACTGATTTCCTGAGAAAACTACAATGCATTGGTGATCTCCCAGAAAACACCATCCTAGCCACCATGGATGTGGAGGCTCTCTACACAAACATCCCACACACAGATGGAATACAAGCTGTCAGGAACAGTATCCCTGATGATGACACAGCACAACTTGTTGCTGAGCTCTGTGACGTTATCCTCACGCACAATTATTTCAAATTTGGTGACAATATATACCTCCAGACCAGTGGCACCGCCATGGGCATCCGCATGGCCCCCAATATGCCAACATTTTTATGGCTGACCTTGAACAACGCTTCCTCAGCTCTTGTCCACTCACGCCCCTTCTCTACCTACGCTACATTGATGACATCTTCATCATCTGGACCCATGGGAAGGAGACTCTGGAAGAATTCCACCACGATTTCAACAGCTTCCACCCCATCATCAACCTCAGCCTGGACCAATCTACATGGGAGGTCCACTTCCTAGACACCACAGTACAAATAAGTGATGGTCACGTTAACACCACCCTATACCGAAAACCCACCGACCGCTATGCCTACCTTCATGCCTCCAGCTTCCACCCTGGACACACCACACGATCCATCATCTACAGCCAAGCGCTGAGGTACAACCGCATCTGCTCCAACCCCTCAGACAGAGACCAACACCTACAAGATCTTCACCAAGCATTCTCAAAACTACGATATCCACACAAGGAAATAAGGAAACAAATCAACAGAGCCAGACGTGTACCCAGAAGCCTCCTGCTACAAGACAAGCCCAAGAAAGAAACCAACAGAACTCCACTGGCCATCACCTACAGTCCTCAGCTTAAACCTTTCCAATGCATCATCAGTGATCTACAACCCATCCTGGACAATTATTCCTCGCTTTCACAGACCTTGGGAGGCAGGTCAGTCCTCGCCCACAGACAACCCGCCAACCTTAAGCATATTCTCACCAGCAACCACACACCGCACCATAACAACTCTAACTCAGGAACCAATCCATGCAACAAACCAATCGATGCCAACTCTGCCCACTTATCTACACCGGCAACACCATCACAGGACCTAACCAGATCAGCTACAACATCACCGGTTCATTCACCTACACGTCCACCAATGTTATACATGCCATCATGTGCCAGCAATGCCCCTCTGCTATGTACATTGGCCAAACTGGACAGTCACTATGTAAAAGGATAAATGGACACAAGTCAGAAATCAGGAATGACAATATACAAAAACCTGTAGGAGAACACTTCAACCTCCCCGGCCACACAATAGCAGATGTAAAGGTAGCCATCTTACAGCAAAAAAACTTCAGGACCAGACTCCAAAGAGAAACTGCTGAGCTTCAGTTCATTTGCAAATTTGACACCATCAGATCAGGATTAAACAAAGACTGTGACTGGCTAGCCAACTACAAAAGCAGTTTCTCCTCCCTTGGTGTTCACACCTCAACTGCTAGCAGAGGACCTCACCCTCCCTGATTGAACTAACCTCGTTCTCTCCAGACTGATTCGTGCCTGCATATTTATACCTGCCTTTGGAAATTTCCATTACATGTGTCTGACGAAGTGGGCATTCACCCACGAAAGCTTATGCTCCAATACATCTGTTAGTCTTAAAGGTGCCACAAGACTCTCCGTTGCACTTACACAGGAACTCCTGCTGGCTCCTGAAGGTCCTGCAGCATAGTCCCATGACTATGAAATGAAGCACAGTTGACTCCCACCACTCCAGCGTTCCTAGGACCCATGCAGTGTCCAATGCTGAGCTACATGGGCTTGGAGAAGAAAAACAGTAGAAGCCAACCCCCAAAACCAGAGAAACGCTCAATGGCAGGAGCAGACACAGATGTGGCCTCAGCAGGTGTTGTAGCATTGGGGCAATAAGTCACACTAATGGTATCAGAGTGCTGACTCTGAACTTTCTTTTCCCAGTGCTGACTGGCTGTTTGCTCCAACCTTCCCTTGCCACCACTCGCCCTCTCGTTGTCTTTTAGTGACTTGCTGTGATAGGTATGGGGGCAGGACAATTCTCCTCCATACCTGTGTCTTTGACCTACTGCTTGGCTGCTTCCCTTGCAGAAGTAAGACCACACATCTGATGAATGTGGGAACTTACCCATACTATGACCTCCCTCTACACCTTCTTGCCACCACTGATGTTCAGCTGAGTGACAAATGAAGTAGCCTGGATGGGTAAGACACCACTCAACTCCAGAGTCATTTCCAGAAGCCAGAGAAATAGGAATGAATCTGTGTTAGACCTATCTGGAAAAAAAATGGAAGGACTGAAGCTGGCATGCTATTTCACGACATTGATGTCTGAGCCCCTTTGGACAGACTGAAAACAGAACTTTATGGACTGAAGGGGTGCACTCTTAAGTGACTTAGGGCTGGTCTTCACTACCCACCCGGATTGGCGGGTAGAAATCGATCTCTCGGGGATCGATATATCGCGTCTCGTCGGGATGCGATAATCGATCCCCGAATCGACGCACGTACTCCACCAGCCCAGGTAGGAGTAAGTGCCGTCGACCGGGGAGCCGCGGCGGTCGATTTGCTGCCGTCCTCACAGCAGGGTAAGTCGGATCAGATACGTCAAATTCAGCTACGCTATTCCCGTAGCTGAATTTGCGTATCTGAAATTGATCCCCCCCTGTAGTGTAGACGTAGCCTTACTCTCCAGGGCAGAAGAATATAAAATGTTACATTTGGCCAGAGTCCAGGTAAACTGTAACAACCTATTCAGCATCTCCATCACGATGACAGAGTGTTATTGAGAATCCCTTTCACAATTGCAGATATAGATGAGAATGTTTGATGGAGACCCCACAAAGGCACTGGGACCAAATGGATTCCTTATGGATTTCTTCACGTGAACCACTCCCATTCTTTTCTCTATGCGCTGTCTTCTTTAATTGGTTTTACCACACAAATACATATATAGGTTTTAGATCTCATCATCAGTGTTATGAACAAGTATTGTTGAAATTTAGCATCCTACTCCTAAAGATATTGATTACAGAATGAGAACAGCAGGTGCCCTTATCAGTGTTCTCAGCAGAATTCAAAGATACAGTACATTTAAAAATTCCACCCCCACAAATGATAACTAGACTTGGAAGCATCTGATTGTTTACAAATGAATTTTGATGGATAATATTTGATGGATAATATTGACATTTCTTTCCAAGTAAATTTTATATTTGTCATTATTATTTATTAGCACTGCAGCAACTCCTAGAAGGATTGGGGTCCCAGTGTACTAAGCAAAGGACAAGCATGAAATAAAGAGACAGTCCCCTGCTCTAAAGGGCCTACAATCTAAGCATCTGATGAGACAACAGGTGGAAAAGACAAACAAACAGAAGGGAGGACAGGGTCTCAGTGGCATAAGTTTGGCATAAAAAATACCAGGCAGAGTACACCAACTGGCTAATCTTAATATATTTTTTCACTAGTAGAAAATTTTTAAAAGCATCAGACACCAATTGTTATGTATACATAATGTAATGATTGTAGAAGATTCATAAGAGATTCAGAAATTAAAGGATAATATTCAATAGTGTCAATTTCTTAATATTCCACTTTTAAGAATCACTATGTATTGTTCCTTGCTATAGACATTAATAGGCACATGCCTAGGTTCTACCCTGTGGTATCACAGTGATGAATGAATTATAAAAACAAAGGTTAGAAAAACAGAATAAAATAAATAAGATTAAGGCTTGACTATAATTAGACAGACAAAATAGATTAGAGAGATTACACAAAAATAGACAAGATACATTAGATATAGATCAGATACGTAACTAACAATAGGGGTCTGGACTTATGTACACAGAATTGTGATGCAACACAAAGGTTCAGAAGTCTCTGGCACAGCAGGAGGAGGACAGGGTCCCCGCCCCAGGTAACGTGGGATGGATGTGGATCATGGGGAGGGGATGGGGAGAGCGTGGGGGCCCCGGGCTGTTGGGGGGCTGGGGAGGAGTCACATGGGGGGGTCACATGCCCCCGCCCTTTAACTGGTGCCCCCCCTTTGTGTCCTTCCCATGAGTGCAGTGTACCAGTAAGAAATGAATTCTACTTGCACCACTGGTTACCATAGGTGCTCAGCACCGTTGACATGGGAAACATCCAGTGTGTCCAATTCAGTGAGTTCACCCTCAATTCAGTTTACACCAGCGTGTGCCAGAGGAGGACTAAACCCGTGATTTTAGACACAGCCTGGGGGGAATGACGTTCGTGCTCCACACTAAGGAGTCTGCATTTGTATGGGAAATGTAGCAAAGGCGAGGGGAAATTCTACCAGCCCTGAACAAGTCTGCCCTGCCTGCGCGTCAACTCCCACTACCTCCTACTGCTTTTTCTCACTCCCTTCACTCTCCCAGTGCCTCGAGCTTTTTCATTCAAACCCCTCCCTTAATACACACTGCCTTCCACCAAGCCTGCCAGTGCAGTTATTAATGCGGTTACACAACCAACAATAAATAATAATAATAATAAATAATTACAATGCTTTGATGAGCATCCAGGACAAATGTTATCTGTCTGGGGTGTGTTTTACATCCTAAGCCTTGTGGGACATGAACTGTGCTTTTCTTTATATGAGGCCAGCATTGAACAAATGAATAGCTTTATCCAGATTCTGACCACAGAAGGACTGACCCCATAGTTAAATCTCCATTTCCCAAATGTAGGATTGTATATATTATAAATGCACATTGCATATAGTACTATACTAGTAATTTAGACTTTCATATCACCTTTCATTCCCAAAGGATCACAAACTGCTTCAAGGATGTAAGGTAGAAGCTATAGTTTGTATCTAGGAGAGGGCTTTTTTCTCACCCCTGAAATCTAGTCACTGCAATACTGTTTAGGACCATGTCTATTAAAGTGTTTATAATCACTATTGTGCTGCAATCTCAAAGCAGCAGCCAAACAAGATCCCAGAGGAAATTTGTCAGTACATGCTCACATTAGTACAGCAACACACAGGTTTGTTCCAGTGTAATCTAGACACCTCCCAAGGTACTCACATCACAGAGCCTTTTACCTCAGCAACTTTGTTATCCCCCAAAATTTGAGTTTTCCTCGTTTCATCATTTTTTAAAAAGTTCTATTTTTTAATGCCAAATCCTCAAAATTGGAGTAAACCTCGCAAAGCCACAGAGCACCAACAAAACAGCTCTGACTGCTGTAAGCATTACTGACCCCTGTGCTCTTTGTAGGAGATCTGGGTAATGGGAGACACAGCAATGGATTCACTGAGCAGTCCCTCGTTTTGCCTACAAGTTCCACTACTGTATTGCTCCAAATAGAACAGCTAGAGCACTGCATAGTGGCATGCAGAGTGTACAGAGGACCACCTGCACACCTCTATTTCCACTACTTGATTGAAGAATAAAAGAAAAGGTCTCTCACAGGAGACTCTTAACTCTTCTCTTCAGACATTATGGATCAAATACTGCTTTGCATTCTCCCTTGACTTCAACTGAGTTCCTTGGGGTGTAACAGAGAGCAAACCTTGCCCTTAGATGTACAAATATTTTCATTAGACACAGACTTACAGAAGTTAATAGGAAGTGGAGGTTCTTTAGGTTTCCCCTTTATCATACAATAACATGCCATTTGGAAGTTTATAACTGGACAAATGTGGGTCTGAGTTACGCAAACTCTTCACCTCAAGAGGTATTAGCAACCTTATTTATGAGGGGGGGGAAATATTTTCTTTTCTCCCATGGATAATTAGCCACTGTTCTGCCTTTCAATTAATAGAATAGCATTGTTTCAAGGTAGTGTGAATCCTGTCCTCCTAGCAACTGTCATCCAATTATTTCTGATCTTTTAAAAGACAGCTAGGTTGATTTTGAATCTCTTCGCTGAGTAACAGAATCAAATTAAACCGTCATCAGGCTGACACAATGAACTTTAAAGCTGGTCCAATTAGCACATCTGACTATCTTTTTTCCTTTCTTACCTTTGTCTCTCTCTGTGTAAAATTGTCTCCATTTGTGACAAATGTATATAGACCATGTTCTTTTAGGGGCAAAGTGTGTCCTTGCAAAGGCCCCCAAAGCCTGTCATGCAATGGAATCATTATGGTGCTGCTCCGCAGCCAACAGGTAGTGGGAAAGCGATGCAGAGAGCATGGAGGAGAGACAAAAACCAATCCAAGCCATAGCTGTAATATAAAAGAACAAAATGACAATGACAGACAGACTGTGTTGCATTGCTCTGCAGCAGGGAGGAGTGACAAGTCCCAAGAAAGGGCAGGGATGGGGCTGGTAGGTCTGTAAAACTATATGGCTCTTCTGGTCAAAAGTCCCAGATGAAGGGACCATAGTTGGCTGCAGCTGCTGCTACTGTACAGCCCAGGAGTTGCAATAACAGCCACAGAATGACTGCTCTGCATTGTGGCTGTGGTCTGGGGGATAAGGATTGCATTTGCCCAACCACCCGGTTAAGCTCCCCCTGCAAAACATGTCTACGTAGTTTTTGAGGGTGTGGGGGTGGAAGGGGAGAGATAAGAGTTAGGCGGGAGTTTTGTCTCAATTACTCTTCTTTGGTTTCTTCACAGTTTGTGATAAGAATTTTGGGCTTGATCTTGCTGCAGCAAGGTGCAGAGCACTCCGGCAAAGTGTTGAATGCCCTCAGCTGACATCAGGGGGATTTGAAGACACTAGTACTGGATCAAGCCTTTAATCAATTGGTGTTTTAATCAACCAGCATGTAAGATTTAAGCATCTGCTTTTTCTGTGTTGAAAATGAAACAAACCCCTATACCAACAAATAAAACACAACAGGCTCAATCCCACAGTCTTTGCCTAGGCAAGTCAGTAAGGTTTGAAACCATGTAACTGAGGGCAGAAGTGGACCCTTTGATTGTGTTGAGACTTTTACCTGTGTAAGGACTGTGTGAGACCAGGCCAAGTACTTAAAGAATCAAGGCTTAACTCATTGATGGATAAAATATTTTGATTCTTGGACAAAGAACAATACAAAATATAATTTGAATATCAGCATTCAGTTAATGAATTCAGTAGCTATAAATAAGCAAACTTTAATGCAAGATCAAACTATTATTTACTCAATACATTCCTTACACAACACTCTGAAGCCAAATCAAGAGATTTGCACCATCTACTGGTGAATCTGTTTTCCAGATTCAAAGTACATGAAACCTATTATTATTATGGAGCTTGAGTATAAAACCATTTAAAACCCCATTATTTCTGTAGACATATTTAGTAGTCCCTGCCTAAAAGATTGTGTTACTTTGTCTGTGAATTATTAATATCAACATACAGAGCAAACTCATCCCTGATGCAACATCACTGAAAGTGACTGATTTTAATATAGCTACCATGTCATTCATCTTGGGTAAATTGTTACACCAAAGCTTTCATCAAGGAAGCACTGACACAATTTCAATCTCTGAAAGTTTGCCTAGCTCAATCCTCATGCTTATGTATTTGAATCCATTACAAAGTTAACAGCGTGACAAATGCTTTGTTTTCTTTTATGTTTATGTTACAGGTTAAATACAGAATAGTAATTCTGGGCCAAGTTAATTGCTACTCAAGACTTCAATGGAGCTGCGCCCATTTGTGACAACAGTGAATGTGACTTGCTCTGTATAGGTTCCAAATTACACATTACTGTTGATGCTAAACTCTCTCATTAGTTGGGATATGATCCCTTTATGGGGCACTCCGTTGCCTATGTCTCTTGATGTCTTACGTTGCATTTGACAGATAAAAGTCTTTTAGAGCTTGTAAAGATATTTTGCATCCTTTTCATTGCCCAATGCTTAGGGTGCTGGCAACAGGTGAATTACAAGTGGATTAAGTAAAAGCAATAACTTTTAATTACAATAACTGAGAAATAGGATAAAATGTTTATTCAGCAGATTTAACAGGAATTGCTATAACATTAAAAAAGGGAGTCATAATTTTCATTTGAGAGTGATGTATTGATAAGAGGCAATTTGGGTCCAAATTTTCAAAAGTGGCCTCTAATTTTGGGGGTCTTATAATAAAGGTGCGACACACAAGAGTGATGGGCAAGAGACTTGTCTTTATGTCCCAGACCCTATCACATAACACTGACACAAGTGGCCATCTATGTCCTCAATGCCAACTGAAGACCACTGGAACTATGGGGGACTCAGAACCTCTGAAAAATCAGGCCCTCAATGTGTTAAAATGCGCATCAAAAAAATAAAGTCCTCGCAATTAAAAGTCACTTGTGAAAGTTCAGCCCGGTGGTGGCTATGTAAATAATGCCATCTACTGGTACAGTCTGGAGCATAGCTAAGGAATGGGCTCTGCAGCTCTGTCTGGTTGTCATTTCACCTCTCCCAGCTGTGACAATTTGAATACAATAGAGTAGTAGTGTAGTGCTCAGGAAGTAATATGAAAGTGTGTGCCTATGAGTCAGTCTATAAAGGACAGGGAAAACACAACATATGTGTAACTCCCCAGGCACCATGCTGGAATTCTATACTCGTGCTGCTATGAGTAAGTACACTGATTTTTTTTTTTTTTTAAATAAAGATCCTTTGAGAACCATTTTATTTTGTTTTCCTGAAAAGGAAAAAATGTCAGATCTTGGACTAATTAATTCAGGTCTCTAAGTGAATAAGCTATCATTCTGACTACATGTAGAAATGCAAAGAGTCAGGACCTAGTAAAATTTTAATTTATATTTAGCTGATCGTCCCCTTTTTTAGAGGGATTTGCAGTTAAGATACATTTTGCCTGACCGGCATGTATTCCATGGCCAGAATCTATTTAAAGAATTGTCAAACATCTCACAAAAACATTCACTGATGCAGCTAGCTTCATTTTCTTTAAGGGATGGAATTATTTGAGAATAAGAGACACTCACACTCTATATAAATTGGCTCAAGAGGAAGTGCTTTGCTTGCTACTATCCACTATATGGGTGTGCATACATAGTTCAAAACCTTCTCACCTTGCTCAGACAGGCAGTCCCACTGATGTCAAAGGGAAAACAAATTGAGCAGAAATTGACCCATAATTTTCCTTGTTCCTTCCCCCAATTCTGAGCTCCATCCAGTTCCAGGGCTATACAGGGAAGGGCAGTGGTGCAAGGACAGTGGTACGGTACGGTACACCTTACCAGTAAGATATTTATAGCTGGTACGGCTTACCAGAAAGACAGAGGAGGAGCCCGCCCCCAGCCCCGCCCAACCCTTCCACGAAGCCGTGTCTCCTCCGTCTGTACAGTAACCCTGCCGGAGGACAGGGCTGCGGAGGGTACAGCCGCTGGAGGAGCTGCCTGTGTTCTGTTCCCTTCCCCGCTGGGAACCACCTCCGGCGGGGCTGCTGTACAGACGGAGGAGATGCAGCTCTGTGGAAGGGCAGGGGCTGGGGGCGGTACAGCAGCCGTGCCAGAGGAGCTGCTGGTGTTCTGCTCCTTTCTCTGCGGTTCAGGGCTCTCCCTGGAATGGCGGCAGGGAAAGGAGCAGTACATGGGGCCAACTGGCAGCTCCTCCAGCGCGGCTGCTGTACCGCCCCCAACTCCACCCCCAGCCCTACCACGCAGCTGCGTATCCTGAGTCCTCCTTCCTAGGGTCTGTCCAGCAGAAGTCTCCAGCGCAGCGGGAGGAAGACAGAGCCCCCCCCCCGGTAACATGGAATGGATGTGGATCACGGGGAGGGGCCGGGGAGCGTGCAGGGGCCCCAGGCTGGGTGGGCAGGGAGGAGTCACGTGGGGAGGTCACGTGCCCCCCCTTTATGTCCCTCCCATAAGTACAGCGTACTGGCAAGAAATGATTTCTACTTGCACCACTGGGGTAGGGCCATGTTAATCCCAACCTGCTCTAGTCTTGGGGGCAGATCTTGAAAAACAATTTAGATGTTTCTCTTCTTTTCTGTGCAGTTATTTTCTTGGCTGCGTGAGCTGCCGAGAGTTACAAAATATCAACATTCTTTCCTGCTGCGTTCCCATTTACAGCCATGCAGACTCAACAAATGTGATGCCTTTGGGAAATATAATTTTAGGCAACAACCAGGTTGTAATAGTAATCCCAAATGGGTTTTCAAAGAGGTTCTGTTCTCTGCTTGTTTTCCCTCCATTAATGCAGGTGTACTTTATACCATACCATATAGTCCTTAGTTATATGTGGTGTGTTCTCAAGTAAGCGCTCCAACTTTTCATACTGGTGATATAGTATTCTTTAAATGTGCGGCAAACTTCGCTACAGCATTGTTTCTTCAGATGGTGCCTAGAAAATCATGCTTTACTATTAACCATCTGGATTGCTTGTTGGTCACTGTTAGTATGCCTTATCGCACCTTTTTTTCAAGGATTTCCAAGCACTTTACCATCATTAATTAATCCTAAAAAATCCCTTGTGTGGAAAGTACTTGTAATTAAAAACAACACACAATTGGAAAAAAGTGAGCCACATGGAAGTTAGGTGATTTCCTCAAGATTAAGTGTAGGCATGCACACACACACACATACATACGCACACATGAGAAACTGTTGTCAGGACTGACATAGCAAGTTAATACAGCGGGGGAAAGAACCCTAGGGTGAAATCCTGGCCCTATTGATGTCAATAGGAGTTTTGTCACTGCCTTTAACCACAAGACTCCTGACTTCCAGTCTTGTGCTACAACCGTTAACACATCTTACTTCTTTCCACGCTTGTCATTGATTGCCTCTCTTTCCATCCTCCAGGTATTGTTTATTTCCCTCTACTAAGCATTCTTCTTCTCTCCCATATTAAGGGAAGCTATGTGTAAAATCTTAGTAGTTCTAGGTGTTGAGACCCTGGGAAATAATTCTGAACCCACTTTAATGTGCCTTTAAGACTAGTCTTAGGACATCTGATGATGTTTACATGCAATAGCTTAATGGTGTTACTCTAGGCCCTTGTTCGATTTCTCTTACCTGTCTTTGATTGTTGCCTATCTTGTGGGGTTTCCTTCATCTTTAATATTGTAATGATTTAGCAAACTGATTATTTGTAAAATAGGTTGTGCCTTGGGTGTTTTTATGTGTGCAGATGTGTATTATCAAAATCAATGAAAGGAACATACAGCTGTGACCTCACTATATTTGAGGGCAGTAATTTTACCTAATTACTAGTTAATACATATTTAAACCATTATTTTTCACTCCCACACTGCTATCACGTAGCAGTAGCTTCCCACTTTATTGCTTGCTTACTTTTTTAATCCCATGGCATTGCAAAAACAAAATTGTTTCCAATATTTTTTCTCCTGCTGGTTGCCATAGTAACCACAGTAGTTGCTTCTTACAGATGGTTTTCTGTTGTCTTATGTCACCTTAAAACTTTCAATGTCTTGATTTCAGTGTTTGCCACTAATCTTGTAACATTGTTTTAGTCTGTGATATATAGACCCCATACTGTTGTCTGTCAAAATACATCACTGCATGAAAGGTAGTATCCGAAGGATGTGCCCACGCTAAGGGCCTGATTCCTAAAGATTTTGAGCACTTCTGGTAGGTGCTGAGTGCTCTCAGTGTGGTGCTCAGCACCTTTCAGGACTGAACTCCAAGAGAGAAGACCTGCAGGGACACTTTTGCATGAAGTGGTTTTCTGCACAGCTTGTCTTTGCAACAGTTTAGTGCAACCACACAGCAACACTCTTTCAGACAGAATCCATTTTGGTACCTCAACACACTGAGTTCACCTTACAACAGCATTTGTACCAGTGCATCTTGGGATTCCTGAAATACATACCACACAGTACCCAGCATCGTTGACAGGAGCAGGGGCTTTGGGGGTAATTTCTGAATGTGAGCTCCAATACTTGTGTCTTTCTGCTCACATTGCAGAGAAATCATTGTAGGTAACACTACTGCCACCGGACAGGAGCTAAAGGTCTCTTCCCGCATGTTGCAGCTGACTACTACAATCAATCAATACAGCTGACACAGCTGTTGTGTGTGGATACAATGCAACAGGCTCCAGGCATTCCAACCAATGAGGGGTCTGTTTGATAGCAACATATTTACTTACTTCAGTCTGGGCCTGGAAGTTATGAAATCTCATAGCCTTGGATTTTCTGATGTCAGGAATTGAGTAGGCAAAAGTCCAGCTGGAGAATGGAGCGCAAGGTTCTTCACCCAGGGAACAGCAAGGTTAGACTAAGACACTCTGATTTTTACACTGTAAAGGGCCAACCCTGGAAACCTGTACTGACTCAGGCAATCCCATTGACTTCAGTGGGACTACTGGTGTGAGGAAGGCTCTCAGGATCGGGCTCTACATAATTAAGTGCAGTAACTTGGCTTTGCATGCACTCCTGGTCTCCAGGCAGACCTGCGAACAGCAGCAATTAGGAGGAAAAATAGCGTTGAAAGATTCCGAATTACCCAGAAAAAGTGCTATTATGCAGGGACTGCAAATTTACATAATGCTCCATTGGTTCCAAACTGTAGAACACTTGTACTGTAATGTACTGTGCTGAGCTGTGGTCACCTCACCCTGTAGCTATAGTATCTGCATAACATTTGCAGTCACCAATTCAAAGCAGATAAGGGGGCACAGTACTCCTGTCTAGACAGGCTGCTGGAAGAAAAATTCAGACCTAAAGACACAACTGGCAGCTTGATGACTAGGTTCCCTTCATGTTATTTTGCCACAAGAGAAATCTTAACAATCTACACTGTCTAGTGCACCCTGAGAGATTAATCTTAGCACTTCACAGAGATACTGCACCTACTTAATTTTAAAGACAAGGCTCTGCTGTTAGCATCGATATCTTGACACGGGGCAGCAAAAAACTGGTTAGGAAGATATACTGAGAATCCTAAAAAACATAACCAGGAGACCAGCAACTCTAAGGGCAACGTTTTTAAAGGTAATCACACAGCCATATTTTGGAAGTTCCTTCTACAGCAGGCTATTGATAAGAACTCCCATATCTTGGCAGATGGAAGACACAACAAGTTTGCTCTTTGGTGCCTATGTATCTGAAACTCATTAGAAGCCGCAAATAAATAAATAAATAAATATGAAAAAAAACCCAGTAAAACTCCAGATATTTTCATCATGTTAACATAGAAAGCCTGCCCTAGGAATATGTGAATAGCAATAATTCCTGGATGGCATTAGTCAGCTTCACTCAGACCTTGACAATGCATTTGTCTCAGAGGTACAGCAATTTCTGACATGGTGCCAGTATGTTAAAGAAACCCTATTTTTCCTTGGTATTTTGAGAATCAGTTATGTACTTTGGATGACACAACCTATGCCATACTTTTCCATATATTGGCAAAGGAGCGAGGTGGTAGAAAACCCTACTCACACCTTGCACTTGAGAAGTATAAAATTTCAAATCAAACAACAAAGTCTTTGGGATCAAATTCTGCTCTCAGTTACAACCCTGAATGTAACTCAGTGCAAAATGTGGCCCAAGGTGTCTATCAAAGGTCATTGTTGAGACCACGTCTGGTGAGTTCATATCTTGGATGATGATTTTAAGCACTTTTAGGAGCTCTTTATTGTCCATAGAGGAACTATTGAACGTCATTGAATCAAGACTACACAAATAGCACAGAATATGCCAGTCTGTAAACAGAGGAAGTCACAATGAGGCTGTGTGCTGATGGCAGTAAGTTTGTCCACAATGCTATGGTCAATAAACACAATATGAAGTCTACTACTAGGCATTCCAATGCACCCATTCTAAAATGGAGAGTGACACCAAGTTGCAGGGATGGGTATGTGTACAATGCAACGTACAGTGAGATGTTTATTCTCAAAGTGTCAGATTCTGTTCCTGGCTCCATATGGACTTCTTGCCTTCACAGCATCTCAGATTCCTCATATGTAAAACTGGGATAATTCCCTAAATCACAAGGATTTTTTGAGGTTTAACTCACTTGTGTTTCTAAAGCACTTCGAGATCTTTGGACAGAATTTCTCGTTTAAGTATAAATACAGGCACTGCGTGTAAGGCATCTGGTTGCCAAGAGGAAATAGGAGATATACTTACATACTTACTTCATTGGCAGCAGCCCTTCAAAGAAGTGGATGTGCTTGGACAGTAAGGGTCAGAGGTGTTCTGTATTGTGGAGAAGGCAGAGAGAGACAGGACACCTCCAGGGTGCTGGAGGAAGTATACTCAAATGCAATCACAAGTACAACTTTTAAAAGGTGCAGTGCCATCATGGGTGTTCAGCTCAGCACTGGCACGGGAAAGAGAAGAGCCCTGGTCATTCCCTCAACCTGTCTGGTTGTCCCTCATTTCTGGTTGCTTCCCACATGATCTCAGTGGATGGAAAAGGGGCATTCTGCAGCCTTAATCTGGTGCACAGGGCAGCCAGAATCTAACCCATAATTAGATTATGTTGTGCATGATTTATTCCTGTGAGGAGGGAAACTACTTTCTGATTCTCAGAGAAATGATGATGTACATGTGAGAAATGTACTGGGTGGGGCAAAGAAATATCAGCATGAAATTCTAGTCCATAAAATTGCCCTTTCAGCTATAAAAGGATCTGTATGCAGTCACAGATTTATGTGGGGTTTGGAACCAAATGGATAAATACAGAACAAATGAACATTTGCAGAATCAAAAGGTAGCTCACTAAAATTGTTTCCAGAGAAATATGTAGATCAGAAGCCCCTCAGTAGTCTTCCCACATAACAGATCCAGAGGCTACTTAGCAGCTGTCAGCAAAATGGTTGGGAGGAGTCTGCCAAAGAGAGCCACATGCTGCTGCTGGAAAAAATCTTCCACAACTAAGCTTGGCATTCATATCTCTGACTGCCATCCAGTGAACGAGAGGAACTAACTAAATTGAACTAACTAAATTGCACTGTCTACACTGATCACAATTATTAAGACCATATTTAAAATTAGGAAAGTGAGAACACAAAAAACACCAATAGCTCTGCAGTTCATTTGTATTCACCTCTGCCTGCCACTTAAGTATTGTCAGGGTAACACCCTACTAAATGAGCTGTGAGACATACAGTAAACTAAAAACTGAGGCCAACAAGCTAGATGACATGATACTGCCAAATTCCCATCATCCTCCTTTTCAGAAATATATTGTATGAACTTAAGATGGGAAATTAAGCAAATAATTAAAAGGACAGATGATTATTCAGTTGTAGGAATAGTTCATTCTCTCTCAGGATGTTTAAAATGGATACCGACTGATTAACATCTGCAGCACAAAATTTGAAATTAACTGCACAGTTCCCATCCGCTGAAGTCCCTGGTCATTAGAATGTACTTTCACAGCCACAGATTTACTTTTATATGTGAGTGCATAGCCATCATTACCAAGAGATCCAAAAACTGCTGTCACTGCAGGGTTTGCCAGAATGCAAAATTTAGGGGGGATTTCAGCTCCGGACAGAGAAATACTTTGTTTTTATTATAAAAGATTGAGTTGCCAAGTTAATTCGAGGCAGTTAAAAGTTTGCTTCTTATTCATTGATGTATAAATAACCTCCTGAACTGTACGATGATTAGAGATGGACTGGAGGCAGGGCAGGATTTTTTATGAGATTTTCAAGAAATGTACCCATCTTTTTTCCAACCAGCTCTAACAATGTTTTTACAAAGCAGGGTCCAGTATGAAAGGCAGTTTACAGGGAAGTGTGCATTTTTACCTTAGCATTCTCCATTCCTCACAAAGTAAAGAAAATAAAGGGACAATGATATGGCAAAAGCACAGAACCTGGAGTTAGAAGACATTGATTTTATTCTTGGCTCTGGCACTGAATTCTTCCACGACCTGGGATAAAACATCATATTGCTTTGTGCTTCAGTTTCCCCATCTGTAAAATGAGGATAATAAAGACTTACCCCCATCTTATCAGCTCCCTCGGTTTTGTTCCTTTGCTGGTCTTGAAAGTGTTATCCCACAAACTGATGTTGCTGATACTCCTATTTGTGATGCCGTTTCCACTGCTCCAGAAAGGGCTCTGTCCACATTCTCTAATATGGGTGTAACTATGTGTAAACAAGCAATAAATCAAAGCACGCTCTCAAGACCCAACACGTTAAGCAGAGAAATCCCATATTTGGTGCAAAATGAAATAGCTAGTGAAGACGACCAGTAACCTATTCTGTAGCATTGAAGACTTGAAAGGAATTATGTGGTTAAGGTATTGTTTTGGATTTTAAATTTCCTGGGATACAATAAGTGGAATGCAGATAATGTAAACACAAATATAGGAATCTCAGCAGAGTAGGTGGTGAAAAAAAAAATAGAACAGAGACCACCAATATGATGTGTATATATTTTCCAAATGAACTTAATGGGAAAAATCTTTTTGGCAATGGTGCTGTCTCACATGCCAAGCAAATTGAAAATCTTGCAAGATATTCTATTTCTTACACTTGTCATGATCCTTTCCACAATGTAAAACTAGAATACCAGCAATTCCTCTGCCTAGACAGAACAACTTCCACTATTACTCAGAGGAAACAGTCATTTCAGGTTCATATCTCAAAAACATCAATCTCAAAAGCCTTTCTCCAAAACAAATTACTCATTTAAGACATACAGTTACCAGTGCCTATTTTTCTTGCAGAATGTTCCAGAAATGGCTTCCAGATCTCAGCTACCTTCTTCCTGTTGGAATAACTAGAAGTCTCTTTTACCTTTTGGAAAGAAATTGCTTCAGAATAGATTAGTAAATTCTGGAAACAATCTCAATAGCTCTTTTGGATTTAGTCATAAAGAATGCCAGGCTGTCATAAAGGAATTGCTAAACAAAAAAAAAATATTAAAGAAAACCAGAGGCAAAGCTTCCAAAAATTAAACAGAGACTCATCCAAATACTTTATAACCCCTCCAAAAAAGAAAATTCTAGTCATTGCTCTATATTAGAGTACTGGAAAAGTTCAGTGGCCAACCACAGATAGGCACAGATGTTCAGATCTTGAATCTTGTCCCCAAGTCTATGGGTGGTAAGATTTAATCTTAATGCTACTGCCAACCATTTTAATTGATCATCGGGGAACTAATTGTTGGCTGAATATCAGAAGATCCAGCAGATCAGTTAAATGTCTAAAAGTTTGTGCGCCTTGTTAAGCCACACAAGGGGGAAGAACTTGTATGGAAACATCACAAATAACACAATCTTTTCTGTCACAACATTTCTAGTCCTTCCTGCTTATAGCTGAGCCGATAGAATAGGCTCTCTAATAATATATGGTGTAGAAGAGGAAATTATGTAATAATCAAGAACAAATGCAAACCTGTTCAATTGTTATAACATTCTGAAGAACATTTCTAGGAAATACCAGATGTAGCGCAATGGGCCATCACCTTCTAGTCACAGTCTTGTTGGGGGGTAGGACTTCACTCCAAATTAAAATGGCACTGGCCCATGTTATAAAACTCACTTAGTGTGCTGTTAGCAACTGACTGTCAATGGGATTGTGGCTCTTGACTGACAAAATTCCTTTTAAATTTTTAAAGATTTTTAAAGACATTTAGTCATTTAACTCCCATTGGTTTCAGTGGGAGTTAGGCACCTAAATGCCTTTAAAAACCTGGGGCCAAAGTTAAAGAGATTCATCAAGCCAGGATCCTCCTTTCACTTATTTCCCAGAAATACCTCAGCTTTTGAAAGACACTTTTCCTACCTCCTTAAGGGGTGTCCTAGCTCATGATGACCTTTAGCACTGTAGGTGGGCCATCTAAACAGTATATTTATTTGCACTGCAGTAGTGCCCAGTAGCCCCAATCAGGGACCAGGCACCAACGTGTTAGGCCCTGTATGCACACATACTGAAAAGACAATCCCTGCCCCCAAAGAGCTTAAAAACTTGACTCTTGATGCACTCAGAAGGAGAAATCTGTACATGAGGAGATACTGGAGAGGGGGGAGTGAACTATTATTAAAGAACCCTAGATGAATAAAATCCTCCAATTTAGTAAACCATAATTAGGGGTTATTGTTTTAAAGAAATACACAATATAAGATAGAGTACATATTACATTTTACAACTCATTCTGATCCATATGAAGTTCATTTCCAAATTCACATGGATACTATTTTTGAACTAGAGAGAGCAGAGGTTAAGTAGGAATGAAACAGGAAATGGAACAACAAATAAAAGCTATGAAAAAAAACCCTGTGTTTTCTGTAATTTGGACTCTAATGGCTTTATCCAGCAGGAAAATTATGCATGCAGGAGTCCATGGAAGGCAGCAGACAGCTGTGTAACCTGTCCCAGTACCCTGCCAACCTACTCTGAGGAAAGCTGGCCGGGGTCCAGGTGTCTCACTAGGAAATGCAAAAGGGGATGGCCATTCTAATAGAACACCTTTTTCAAGCCCCCTGCGCCACATTGCTATGTCTTTCTCTTGAGCACAATAAATAAATAAATAATATAACATAACCACCCTAAAACCAAAGACAAAATCCCTTCTCAAAGAGCTGCAGACACTTTAAAAAAAAAAAAAAAACATTTTGGAAGTTAATTTTTCCAAAGTTGAATTAGAAATGACATATCTGCTAGTCATAGATCAGAAGGCTCAGAGCAGAGTGCATTTAGACATTTCTGGCTAGGACTCATGCCCCCAACAAACATGTGATGCTTATACATGGTCTCTTGCCTGCCTTTACACACGGCCATCTGTTAGGCAGAATTGCCCATTCCCAAATAGTTCCAGACTGTTTCATGATAGCTTAGGTGCCAAGCAAACACACACATAGGTAGGGGATTGTGCTGTCACCTTCTGCAGAAGATAGAAGGTATCTTCTTCCTGACAAAAAGAACAGGAGTACTTGTGGCACCCTAGAGACTAACAAATTTATTTGAGCATAAGCTTTCGTGAGCTACAGCCCACTTCATCGGATGCATAGAATGGAACACACAGAAAAAAGATATTTATACATACAGAGAACATGAAAAGGTGGAAGTTGTCCAAATTCTTCCTGACAGTAATCCCTGCCACATTGCCATCACATGTATTTGTAGATTTGATATCAGCTACTGAAACTTATGTGCCATAAAGAACAAACAATGGATAACAGAAGGAGTGGTTTGTAGGCACTTTTGGCTGAGAGAATGGTTTGTAGCACAGCAGATGTCTAGAAATTTAGATGGAGGCACTGTAACTAGAGACCCTTGGGAGTAAAATCAAATAAAAAAGAATCAAGGCAGCAGTGTCCCAGTTTATATTTTTCAAACCACAAGGGACATCTGTGAAAATAATTGTGTTATTTCTTTGATGGACAGGGGAGGACATTCCAGATGTGACAGTGATGCTCACAGGTTTCTCAGTTTAATCTATATCCCTGCTGAAGTCTTTTCTCACAGTGGTTTCTCTGCTAAGAGAGGAGAGATGCCTGACAGGGGGAGACAAAATGTTTGTCTCTAAGGGCTAAGAGCTGGAAGAATTTTATCCTTCTTTCTGAGACAGATCACCTTGAAGAGTGTGTGCCAACATCTACATATAGGAGGTGTGACTTTGAATCCTAACTTATTTCCTGCAGTGTTTTCAAATCTTATAGTCCTCATTATATATGGGAGCTATTTTACAGAAAAGCCTGTGCTTTTGGGGCTTAACCCTACAAGGGGCTGAGTGAGCAACCTGGCCCTTAGTTAGAAATGCATTTAAGCACATGCTTAGCTTTCAACATGCAAATAGTGCTTTTGAAGTCAGACTACTCACATGCTTAAAGTTAAGCAGCTGATTAAGACCTTTGCTGGAATCGGGTCAGAGTTGTCACTTCCGTACCTTGCAGGATTGAAGCCCTGAATCAAACACGGGGCATGATTCTGATCTCAGGCACCAAACTGCCAGCATGTCTTGAAAACTGTGCTATTTTACAGGATATTTGGCGCTACAGAAAAGAACAACTTTATTAGAAGTCAGATGATACTGTCGCATCAAATGTCAGAATCAAGCACTCATAAGTCATAACAGTTAAACAACAGAAGCCCACAAAGGTTTGTCTGCCAAAACTCTGAATCTGTACTAAACACAGCTTTACTTTTTTACCAACTGTATCTCCTCCAATTCATTAGAAAAGTTTAGTATTCTTAACTGTACCCATCAAGCTGACAATTTTTATTGAAGTCTTTCCCCCATTGACAATATAGTCAGACTATTCATCTGATGAAAGAACAGCACATTTCAGGGTTTGTCATCTGACTTCTTATAAACTTGTCATTTGGCGTTAAATACCATGACCATGTTGATTAGAGCAACAGTATGACATAGGGATGGAAAATGCTGTCAACTCACTACAAAAATATATAAGGCCTCACTTTTAATTACTCAGTTAGTAACAGATTAGTTCTTATTGCCTGCCAACAGCATGACCTCTCTCTCTCTCAAGGTCAGCATAAATCAAAAGAAATCAGATGAGCCTGAACTTGTCGTTTATTCACTTCTAACCCTTTCATAAGAAAATCTGTTTAACAAAAAAGCAAGTCTCTGTTCAATAAGGAGACCATTATTAGGTCTAAAGAGCCAAATTTCCTGTTGTATTTTTTTTTTCTGAATAGCCTCAAGTAATATTCCAGGAAAAAGGGCCTTGATACTGTTTTCTTTGTGAAATAAAAAGAAAATCAGCATTAGAAACACGATATTGCTTACAGGTTTCAAATACCACTACGAATAAGGGTTTCCTGGTTCCATGCTTTAAGGATTAACGGTATTAAGAACTACAAAATTACATTTGTCATGTTTACTTTAGCTGTCTTGATCTGACAAACTTCTGCAAAACTTATAAATATGGGGTTAATGTGGCTGTTTTCTGAGCTTTTTGGCTAATAATTATAGATAATCCCATAAAATGCAGCATTTCACTTGCAAAAAAAAATATTAAAAAGTTAGTAAAACCATGAATATGGTGCTGGTTTAAAAGTTAACTATTTCTTTTGGGCAAGACAGTTGCTTGGTAACACGTGGCTGTTGCAGTGATAATCGTAAAATATTTTTAATGTTGAATGGATGCTCCAGAACCTAAGTTTTCATTTAAACCCCAAATTATGTTTCTGGCTCTTATGGCCGGGGGAAAGTGGTTTTATTTGCCAGATACCAGTGACTTCTTTGACAAAGATTGGGATTTTTGGGAAAGTGCCCAGGCAGTTCAGATGGAGAATGCCTTCCCAAAAGCCTGATACACAGGCACACACAATTTTTGTATGCCTATAAATAGTTTTGCCAGAGGTATAATTTTTTTTAAAACTTGAAATAGTTATACCAGTACAACCACTAGCATGGGCACAGTTACACTGGTAAAAAACTGCCTTGTACCAGGATAGCTTATTCCCAATCCCATATGGGAACAGGCTATACCCATATAAGCCCATTCATACCAGTGTAACTGCATCCACACTCGTGAGGGTGTATTGCATTAACTATATGAGTGTCGTTAGAGCAGTACAACTTTCTAGTGTAGATGAGAAACTGTAGTTCATAAAAGGAGGAACCACTGCTGTGTTATTGTTTATTTAGTATTTGTATTACCATAGGGTTTAGGAGCACTAATCCTGGACCAGGATCCTATTGTGATAGACGCCGTACAAAAGAGATTTTTTTCTGGAACTAAAAATCAATGTGAAACTCATATACAAAATATTGACGGTGGCTCAATTTAGGTTGCTGTACATGTAACATACATGACACAAAGCTTCAAAAGCAAAAAGACAGATAGAGCATGAAGCCACCTAATCTCTACTCCAGGGGTCGGCAACCTTTCGGCAGTGGTGTGCCGAGTCTTCATTTATCCACTCTAATTTAAGGTTTCGCATGCCAGTAATACATTTTAACATTTTTAGAAGGTCTCTTCCTATAAGTCTATAATATATAACTAAAGTATTGTTGTATGTAAAGTAAATAAGGTTTTTAAAATGTTTAAGAAGCTTCATTTAAAATTAAATTAAAATGCAGAGCCCCGGGACCGGTGGCCAGGACCCGGGCAGTGTGAGTGCCACTGAAAATCAGCTCGCGTGCCGCCTTCGGCACACGTGCCATAGGTTGCCTACCCCTGCTCTACTCCTTCCAGAGAGACACGTCTCTACTAACACAATTACCACGTTCCTCAGACAACCACCACAACCTCTACTACACTTGCAATACCAGCCTTTCATCACTCCCTGGCTCAAACTTGGGTAAGTGGTTTTCAAGAACTCTGCAGAAGGGGTGTGGTCTAGTCTATCTGTTGTGGGGCAGGGGTCGGGGGAAGAATTTAGCTGTTCCTTTGTCCAATAGCATTACTTATAAAGGGGCTGGATCTTGCTTTCCTTGTGCACTCCAAGGAAAGAAGCACATATGCCTAAAGCAATCACAATCTCATCCCATATGCACAGGTGTCATTACAGAATGTAGGGCCAAAAAGACACAGAGGGCTAATTCTGCCTTCATTTACACCCATAAAACCCCCTAAAGTCAATGGGATTGCACACATATAATAATAGTACTACCAAGCTCTTCCATAGAGCTTTTCATCAGTCGATCTCAAAATGTTTTTCAATGGAGTTCAGTATCACAATCCCCATTTTACAGATAGGGAAACTGAGGCATACAGCAGGGCTGTGACTCTCCCAGGGTCAGCCAGCAGACCAGGGGTAAAATCAGGAATAGAACCCAGGTCTCTTGACTCCCAATTCAGTGTTTTATCCATTAGGCCACACTGAGAGAAAGCTGGCCCTTCTAGAGAGAGAATGCTGCTCAAAAAAATTATAACGAATGCAGTCGATATCATGTTAATTGAGATGTAACAGTGATAAAATTCCCATATAAGGACTACAGAATATATGCACACATAAAAATTAGGGATGCATCCATATTTGTCTTGCTAGGTACACATTTAGTAACTTAGCTACCATACTTCCTACACACAAGCCATCTTCAACTCTGGAATTCAAATGTCAACCTATTAGTGGGGAACCCCAACTAATTCAGTCATCCATATATTTCTGCAGCATGATTTGTGGATTAGTTACAGCAGGAAAAATTATAATGACAAATCTATATACAAAGCAATATACATTATTCATATCTGCAATAAAAACATCAAATGTATTGTCATGACTTATTGCAGTGTGATACATATGGGCTATTTGGCCAGATGATGCACCAGATGTTTCCTTTTCTTTAGATTTGAAAATTTCACATGCAGCCAAAGGCAGGGACTGTGGGTAAGGATGGAATTTAATTGTTTAAAGTTAAATGTGCAAATGATGGCATTTATTAAACTGTTAAATTCATATTATTCATTCTCCGCTTAAGTCTCCTTTTTCTTGTCCCTCCTCTCAGCTGACTGCACAAACCGATGTGGGGCAGAGGAGATGGACTTGATTATGTTTCCTTACTTTATTTCCCCCCCTGCTACCTAAAAATAGTTTTATTTATTTGCTTGTTACAGCATAATAGGATAAATTCATTTTTGGAGTAACTACTGAATGGATTTACAGAAGTGATTGAATTTGACCTAGCACTGCTTCTATATAGCCACCCTTTGAACTAAACATGAAAACCTGGAGAAATAAAAATTAATATTTTAAGTCATGTAAAAATCATATTTTCTGTGAATTAATTTTTACTGGGAGCAAAGAGGTTTATGTGATTATTGCATAGCGATTGACCCAGTCTTATAGTCAGTGTCTGAGAGAGACCAGCGTAGAACAGCCAACAGCCCAGTGGTTAGAGTACTGACCTGGGTTCAAATCCCTGGCCTAGATCAGGCAGAGCAACGATTCCCTGCCCACTAGGCTATGGGCTATGCTGGGTTCACACTGCTCTCTTTTTGTAAAATAATGTCCAAAGCTCTCAAATTCATCCCAATACAGTACAGGAAAACAATGTTGAAATCTCAAAAATATTAATGGGACAGGAAAACCATTTGCCATTCAGCTCTAATTAGGTATAACACAAACACCCAAGTAGTTATGTGGGTATAGTATGTGTGCGTGTTTTATTATATTATATATATATAGGCGGAGTAGATAGAGGACAAAAGCAGCATGTAACCAATACTGTAGGCAATAGGTTTAGGTCAGCTTGGGTGTCATCGGTGCACCGCAGCAGGTAGATAAGGCAAGAGCATCCATTTGTAGTAAAATGTTTCCTTCCCCTTCTCCACAACCTCTGAGCAAAAGTCCTTTCTAGAAGGTGGCCAGGCAATCTGCTCCCCTCATGTGGGAAGGCAGCATCTGCATGGCGACTCCCCATTCCAACAAAGCAGGCAGAAGCCTACAGGAGCCAGCGCTCCTTCTACTGGCGCCACTGAACTGTCTTTGAAAATTTAGCAATACTCTAGTATCAGGGGGTAGCCGTGTTAGTCTGTATCTACAAAAACAACAAGGAGTCTGGTGGCACCTTAAAGACTAACAGATTTATTTGGGCATAAGCTTTCGTGGGTAAAAACCTCACGAAGAACTGAGGTTTTTACCCACGAAAGCTTATGCCCAAATAAATCTGTTAGTCTTTAAGGTGCCACCAGACTCCTTGTTGTTTTAGCAATACTCTAGGGCATCCCCAAACCTGAGCCAGCCCCAGACTGCACTGTGGGACCGTAAAACCCTGCAGCATGTGAGGATCCCGCTCTCTTTTCCTGCTGGAGCTGCGGACCTCTCAGGAAGGAGACAGGGGGAATCTTGCACACACTGAGATTTTACAATTCTAAAGGGGATCTTGGGGTGAAAACTGCAGCTAAACCCCAACAGTATCTTTAAATTTAAAGATACAGTTCAGCAGGGTTTGCTGGGTCCCATGTGTCCCGACTGGGTTTAGGGCTAATTCACGGTATAAGGAATTGATCCAGCTGGTTTTTACTTTCTCTGAGCCTATTCGCCCATCACTACCCCTGCCAAATATTAGCTCTTGGGAAGAAATCAGAACCAAACAAAAACTGTTTTAACAGTGCACTCTGCTGTACATTATACGCTACATGCCACTTCCAGGCACCTTCTTCGTTATCACTCCCACCCTCCTGCTATTATTTTCTCTCTATTACTGTTCAGTGTTCAACCTTGTAAAGCACTTGGAGATACAGTGTGTACGAAAGATGCTATACAAAATAAAGTTGTAAGGCATGGCATATGTTTGATCTTTTTGGGGGTCTGGACTGTTTCTACATCCACCAAGAGGGTGAGCTGAAGATTAACTGATCACTTGTACAAAAGGAAAAAAAGGGAGTTACTGAAAGCTTATGCCTTGAAAGAATAGCCCTGCTAAAGGAGGCAGAAAAGCTGTGCTGCGCAGGACTCCATGTTGCAGCTGCAAGATTATCACCCTCAAAAGGGCAGACAGTGAACTCCTTTCTTTATCAAGACCATTTCTACTGGGGGGTCCCCAGCCATACTGTGGCTTGACTTGATCGGGGGGGAAGGCTCTTTGTGCCTTTTACCCCCTTGACATAACTAAGCCAGGCCCACTCTGCACTACAGCGTAAACAACTTGAGCAGGCTGAGGGATACAAATCTCCTTAACAGCAGCTCAGAAGGTTGGCCTATGCCTTGCAGCATAAGGGTTTATATTCCTCAGTTTTTAAAATCCTATCTAATGTAACTGTGGCCATGGGATACATGTGGCTCAGAGACCCTCTGACCATACTTTTTTGGGAGGTGACAAATTTACGCCCTCATACCTCTTCATACCTGGGCTGATTGAGGAGCTCGCTGGACCGCTCAAGTTGATTTTCAATAAGTCTTAGAACACTGGGGAAGTTCCAGAAAACTGGAAGAAAGTGCATGTTGTGCCAATTTTTAAAAACGGTAAACGGGATGACAGTCTGACATTGATCCCGGGCAAGACAATGTAGCAGCTGATGTGGGACTTGATTAATAATGAACTAAAGGAGGGGAATGTGATTAATGCAAATCACCATGGGTTTACCGAAAATAGATCCTGTCACACTAACTGATATTTTTTTCTGATGAGATTACAAGTTTGGTTGATAAAGGTACTAGTATGGACATAATATCCTGGGATTTGGTGACTATGATATTTTGATTAAAAAACTAGAGGTATATGAAATTAACATGACACACGTTAAACAGACTATAAATTAGCTAAGTGATAGATCTCAAAGTGTAACTGTAAATGGGGAATCATCCCTGATCAGGTCTGTTTCCAATGGGGTCCTGCAGATATGGGTTCTTGGCCCTACACTATTTAACATCCTTATCAATAACCTGGAATCAAAAATAAAATCATCACTGATGAAGTTTGCAGATGACACAAAAATTAGAAGAGTGGCAAATAATGAAGAGGATAGGTCCCTGATTCAGAATTATCTAGATCACTTGGTAAATTTGGCGCAAGCAAACAATGTGTGTTTTAATATGGCTAAATGTAAATTCATACATCTGGGAAAAAAGAATGTAGGCCATTTTTACAGGATGGGGGAATCTCTCCTGGGAAGCAGTGATTGAAAAAGATTTGTGGGTCATGGTGGATAATCAGCGTAAGATAAGTTCATTACACAAAAAGTGTAATGCTGTGGCCAAAAGAGCTCATGCCATCCTGGGATGTATAAACAGAGGAATATTGGGTAGGATTAGGGAGGTTATATTTCCTCTGTATTTGGTACTGGAGTGACCACTAGTGGAATTGTGTGTCCAGTTCTGCTAGTCACAGTTCAGAAAGGTTGTTGATAAATTAGAGAAGGTTCAGAGAAGCATCATGAGAATGATTAAAGGGTGAGAAAACCTGCCATATAACAATAAACTCCAGGAGCTCAATCTATTTAGCTTAACAAAGAAAAGGTTAAGGGGTGATTCGATCTCTGTCTGTAAGTACCTACATGGGAAACAAATATTTAATAATAAGCTCTTCAATCTACCAGAGAGAGGTATAACATGATCCAATTGTTGGAATTTGAAGCTAGACAAATTCAGACTGGAAATAAGGTGTACATTTTTAATAAAGAAAGTAATTAATCTTTGGAACAATTTACCAGGAGTCCTGGTAGATTCTCCTTCACTGACCATTTTTAAATCAAGATGGGATGGGGTTTTTTTTCTAAAAGATATGTTCTAGGAATTAGTTTGGGGAAGTTCTATGGCTTGTGCTATACAGGAGGTCAAACTAGATAATCACAATGGTTCCTTTTAGCCTTAGAATCTATGAATCTGCTACAGACATCAACCACAGATGCCCATCTTCAGCGTGCAGTGGTGGTGGCAATAGCACATGGATTCTCTGTTGCTTTGTCTCTGTCCATTCAACAAAAATGCATCAGTTTCCACTGTGCTATGTGCCCTTGTGTAAGCACAAACAGCTTAAAAGTTTCACCCAGTAAAGAATTTACAACAGGAACACTGAAGGGGAAATGAATATTAATACATCCATTGCAGGTGGTTTGGGAGAAAGCTCCAGTGATTTTATTGTGCTTTATCTTGTGAAACAGACCTGGTAAGAAGTCTGAGATTCTTTCATGAGAAAGGTATTGCAAAAAGGAAAGGATTGGAAAGGATTCAGAATTGAGGAAGCACATATACACTAGGTGGCACCAAAGCAAATATTATTTCCTCACTGCACCAGTGCAAGTGGCTGAAAACCGCAGATCAGATATTTTAAAAAATTAATATTTATAGACTACATAATAAATGTTTGGAAACAGACAGCTGTAATGGTTCAAGGGACACAAAAACATTAGTTCAATAGGCTTTCCCCTCCTAAGAACAGTATTTTACAGCACGTCCCATGACCCAGCAGCACTTTGTCCTAATACAGGCCACTAAAGTTCTGGGAGCTAAGCCATGAACTCTATTCTTTCCATAGAGTGCGAACATCTCCTAACAATAACTTCTGCTCACAGGCAGCGAGATGGCTGTTTTCAGAGGTCATGGAGGTCTAGACTTTATCAGCTCTGCTTTCTCTGAAAGGAAATTGTTCAATACACTGGAGGTAGGATGCTTGCCTGGAACCCACGTCTGAGATATTACAGAAAGATTGCCGCTCATCCATACCTCTGACCAACACCCCATGCTGCTCATCCACATGGACACTAATGATACTGCCAGGTCTGACCCTAAGCAGATCAGAAATGACTACAGGACTCTGGGAGCTGGGTGAAGGGGTCGGGGTGCATGTTGTGTTCTCATCCATCCTCCCCATTGACGGTCAGGGCCCAGGCAGGGACACCTACATCTTGGAGATGAATGCATGGCTGTGCAGTTGATGTCGATGGAAGAGCTTTGGCTTTCTTCATCATGGGATGCTGTTCCAGGAAGAAGTTCCATCAAACAGGAAAAGGATCTGCTGGAAAGAGATGGGGTCCACTTGACCAGGAAGGGGAAGAGCATTTTCATGCAATAACTCACCAATCTAGTGAGGAGGGCATCAAACTAGGTTCAAAGGGGGCAGCCGGGCAGGTGACAAAAGTATTTAAAAAAAAAAAGATGACCTTAATGGAGGGTTACATGTTGGGGGAACATGGAAAATTACAATAGGATTATAGGAGCAACTATCAGTGGTGGAATGTGCTCAACATTTTAGCTATTTATACACAAATGCAAGGGGATTATGGGGATTGACCGAAGGAACTGAAAGTACTAGTACATAAACTAAATTATGACTTAATTGGTATCACAGGGACTTGGTGGGATAAAGTCTCATGATTGGAAAATTGGCATAGAGGGGCATAGCTTGTTCAGGAAGGACAGGTAGGGTAAAAAGAGAAGTTGTTGCATTATACATCAAGCATATACAAACTTGTTCTGAAGTGCACAAGGAGGAGGGAGGCAGACCAGTTGAAAGTCTCTATATAAAGCAAAAAGGGGTAAAATAAAAAATATGGGTGGCATTATGGTAGGGTCTACTTTAGACCACCAAAAGAGGAAGAAGCATTTCTAGAACAAATAACAGAAATACCCAAAACACAAGACCTAGTAGTAATCGGGGACTTTTCCAACAGATATCTGGGTAGTTAAAGTAATACAGCAGAACACAATTTACATTCAGGTCTTGGAATGTACTGGGAACAACTTTTTCTTCCAGAAAGTGGAGGAAGAAACCAGAAGTGTGGCCATTTTAGACTTGATTCTGACCAGTAGGGAGGAGTTGGTAGCAAATCTGAAAGTGGAAGGCAATTTGAGAGAAAGTGATCATGAAGTGACAGATTTCATTATGCTAAGCCAGGGGTTCCCAAACTTGGTTCACGGCTTGTTCAGGGTAAGCCCCTGGCAGGCCACGAGACGCTTTGTTTACCTTAGCGTGCGCAGGTACGGCCACTCGCAGCTCCCAGTGGCCATGGTTCGCAGTTCCTGGCCAATGGGAGCTGCAGGAAGCGGGGGCTTCTTCTTTGACAGGGTTATGGGTCTATTGGCTACAGGGGAAGCAGCAGATGTGATATATCTTGATTGTGGTTAGGCTTTTGACACAGTCCCACGTGACATTCTCATGGGCAAACTAGAGAAATGAGCTCTAGATAAAATTACTATAAGGTGGGCATACAACTGGTTGAAAGACCATAGTAGTTAGGAATGGTTCTCAGTCATATTGGGAGGGCTTATCTAGTAGGGCCTTGTGGGTTCTGTCCTAGGTCTGGTACTATTCAATATTTTCATTAATGAATTGGATAATGGACTGGAGAGAATGCTTATATAATGTACAGATGACACCAAGATGGGAGGGTTTGCAAGCACTGGGAGACAGGACTAGAATTCAAAACAACCTTGACAAATTAGAGAATTGGTCTGAATTCAACAAGATGAAATTCAATAAAGGCAAGTGCAAAGTGCTTCACTTACAAAGGAAAAAAATATCAAATTCACAAATCCACCACAACCCTTGGTAAATTGTTCCAATGGCTAGTTACCTTCACTGTTGTTAATTTGCACCTTATTTCAAGTCTGAATTTGTCTACTTTCAACTTCTACCCATTGGATCTTGTTATACCTTTGTTTGCTGGACTGAGGAGCCTTCTTATCAAATTTCTGTTCCTCACATAGGTATTTATAAATTGATGAAGTCTACCACTGATGACTTAACCTTCCATTGGAAAATTAAGACAGACTGAGCTCCTTAAATCGATTACTATAAAACATGCTTTACAATAATGTAATCACTCATGGCTGTTCTCTGAACCTTCTCCAATTTTTGGACACCATAACTACACAAAGTATCCCAGTAGTGTTCAACCAGTGCCAAATATAGAGGTAATATGTCATCCACAGATTTTATGTTTTCTTCTTGGTCATTGATAAAAATGTTAAATAGCATCCTGGCATAGAGTGGTTGGCCCCTGTAAATGAAGCAGGTCCAGTGCCCTTGTGTCAGCAGCACAGGTGCTCGCAGTTTGGCCAGTTAAGAGGATGGGGCAGCACCTGGAGGCTACAAGAGATCAGGGAGTGACCCAGTGAGACAGAGTCCTGGTGAGAGTCAGGAAACTGGATGAGGTCTCTGCAGGTCCTCCCTGGCAAGAGGGAGGAATTATCAAGGAGTCAGTGGAGGGAGGAGCTAGTTGGCGGACCTTCCTAAGTCAGAGAGCGCCAAGGGCAGAGAAAGCTGGGGTGAGGGCTGAAGGATGACAGCAGGAGAAGGAGATACCTGCTGGCTCTCAGAGCCAGAGGGCCAGGGCACAGTGAGGGATGCTGGGGCTACATTTGTTAATTGCCTGAATTGTGTTGGGACTTGTGTGCATGGGGCTTTCTTCTGTATTAAATTAATCCTGCAAGGGTCATTTGAACTAAGAAAGACTGTTCTGACTATTTCAGAGGACTCAGGAGGAGGGACACTGAGGCAGGCACACCTGTCATGCCATAGCCTGCTGGTGAAAGGCACTCCCAGGTGGGGCCACTTTCTTACACATCCTTAATAAATAAAATATGGTGCCCTTGCAAGCCCTGAGGTGATGCATGACTAAGTTGTAAGGGAAGAGTTTGCCCAGTTTGAAGTAGTGCAACAAAGCAATCAGCAGCAGCTGAAATGCACTAAAGAGTTATTCCAATGACAAAGAGACTACGATAACTAGGAAAATACTTGCTCCGCTACCAGTTACCCCAAAATACACACATATCAAGAGGCCCTGGTTTCATTTATGGAGGACCTATTCCTCCCCCCATGAGTACCGCTAATGATTCAGTGAATCTGAACCAGAACCAAAACAGGGGTAAGTTCTGATCCAGTGATTTGAATGTATCACCACCCTGCCCACAAGATTCAAAGAGGTTTGGATTAAAGGTTCCAGTTTTGGCCCGTCTCTGACTTGAAATGTCACCAATCTAATTCACCTCATGTGATTCAAGGCAATCAAGTTCCTCCCAAGTTTCACCCAGTAATTATTGGAAAACTAGTTTTTCAAGCTGCAAAATCCACTTCATAGCTAGGCCTTAACACTGTGGCAGTGTCTTTGAATGACAAATGCAGGCCTCCTCTGCAATACATTTTAGCTGTGACACCCTGATTTCAGTTAAAATTCATAGACTGTTAATTAGCACATGGAACAGGAAGTTTCTAAATAGTTCACCAGGTATGCATTTGGCAGGCTGTGCACCAAACCAAGAGTGTGGTTAAAAAATACACCAAAACTCTCATATCATTGAAATGTTAATAAACATTTATTTCTTCTGGGACCTCCTATGTTAATAAAACCTGTCTGCTGGTTTGAATCTTTAAAACTCAGGTGTTAAATAGTAACACGGAGGTAGAATTTCTGAAAGTTATAGCACTAACAGTGCAGCAAAACATGGAGAGTATGCATTTTGGGGTGTCTATTTGACAGTTTTTATACTTTCATGAAATGTTCATTTTCTGTTGTGTTAGTTATTCCAACTCCCATAATCATTAGACCAAAGAGGAAATTGCAGCCTCAAGTGCTGCTGATTCACCGGTTCTCCAGAGTTAAAAGGAAAAAGCAGGATTAGATGGTTTTCCCAAATGTTTTTTCTTGTACTAATCATGCCGAGCTCACATTTCTGTGCACATTAAATAGTCAGATAGCTCCATCAAAACATTGCATGATTTGTTTAATACCAGGAAGCAATGTGGTTTACTGTACTTAATGTTATGGGGGCATGAGCTATTATTTTATCAATGCCAGGGCTTTCCAAGATGCACTGAAGCTGCGCCTACACTAGAGGACTGAACTACTGGTAAGAGAACAAGTGAGACAGCATGGCTGTGAGAACCAGCGATGCAGGGTGTCCACGTGCTGAGTCACTCTAAGTTTTGCTCCAAATCTGCACTTGCACTGCACCCACTGCACTGTCGTAGTTGCACTGCTGTGCTCCCAGAAAGGTTCCATGAAGCAGTCGCTTCTGGGAGATTTCAACAGTCAGCCTTCAGGGAGACCAGGGGAATTATGGGAGAAGAGGTTAATGCCTAGAGTCTACCAGTGGGAACTCCTTGTAAATCCTTGGGCTGCAGCATTATTTGCTAGACCTTTTCTCAAAATGGAGGCTGGGATGAATCCTCTTCAAGAAAGATATCTGCTGGAGTTTGTGAAAGCAGTTGTGAGGCATCTCAGGTGGCTGCAGAAGGCAGTGGTGGGTGTTCCAGCTATGCCTATGGAGAGTCAGAGCCTGAAAATAGCAATTGATGGAGCAATGGCCAGGCACCTGTGATTCCCAGCTAAGGCAGCTCCACGTAGTACTTAAGGAGTGTTCTCTGGGTGGAGTACTGCATTTGAGCCTGGACAAATGGATGAGCTCATGGGAAGTTTACCATCTTCCCATACTGCTGTTTGAAGGCAGCTTTGTCTTACAGCAAAACAAAATCTGATTGTCATAATTGCAAGCTACAGCTCGTCAAAGCTCTTTTGTCCATTGCCTGCTAGGTTTCAGCTCCATGTCCTAAATGTGGAAGTACATCTGTTCAATATTTGGCACGTGAAATCCTAGGAAGTGTGCCATGACGAAATAGCCAGAATGAGTTATCAGCCAAGGTACAAAGCAATTAAATTGGAACTGAACAGCTAACTTCACCTTGCCAACCTGTAGGACATCTCCTTAGCGCTATTCTGTTCTCCTCCCACAACGCCAGGGCAAGGAAAGGACCACAAATATTAATTAAGCCTCACAACCTCTCTGAATCTTATTTCATTTTACAATTGGGGAAACTGAAGCACAGAGGTGTTAAGCGACTTTTCCAAGGTTACAGAATTAGTGACTGGCAGGGCAGAGAACAGAACAGAGGACTCTTGACTCTCAGCCCCATGGACCAACCCCTAGATTAGCCTGCATTTTATATCTTTGTAATCCTTTCAACAATGGGCAAATTTATGTGATTACAATAGCTTCAAATGAGAATCAGCCACTCTGTGCAACAGCATATTTTTAAATGCAGTATTTCACACTTGCAGTTGATTATAATTTAATAAGACCTTTTTATTGCATGAAAGGTTAGAAGTTGTAACGCATTCATGTAATATCAAAAAAACATACAGATATACCAATGTAATTTTGATGTGATAGCTATAGAGTCTTGGGTCTGGTACAAAGAACCTTTAAAAAAAACTGTATTTTGAATGTGTAGCTATTTTGGTGGATTGGAGCTGGGCTGACGTAGTCAGAATGTATGTTTATTACATGTGGAATCTTTTTAATAATGTCTGCTTATAATAAAATTATAAAGCAAAACTCATTTCAGATAGCTTTGCATGTGAGTTATTGGGGTTTGCAAAGATTTTGATTGCTTGCCCAAACTGTGGATTCTGGGCCTAAGGGTTTTATTTACTACATTACATCAAGTTATACTGTGTGTTCAGTACATCGAGAATGTCTCCTTGATCTTTCAGGAGTAAGAATATTTTATTTCTACTCTCTGGTTCTTGGACTTATGGAAACAAGATTCTTTTGGACTGAATTTGTGACACTACTTGAAAGCTGGTAATCTGAACTCCTTGTCTATTACACTGTTTGCAAACTAATATTGCTACTGTGGGAATTAATATTAGCTGCAGCTTCCTAGAGTCCCAGACGATTGGTTTGTGGATTGTGCTGCACTTTCTGGCCTAGCAGACAGTTAAGGCCCTTCGTTATTGGTATTTACCTATTTTCTTCCCGGACAAATTGCTAGGTTTTTGGAAAAGCCAGTATTTGGGTTTTACTGATTTCACCCAAAATTTGGGAGATTTGGAGACCTGGGAATTTTTCTCAGGGGAAGCAGATAAGACCACGCTGAAGGGCAGGCGTGGTCGGCAGGGGGCTCTGTCTGGCAGCATGGCCAGTACTCACATAGAGTGACCAGACGTCCTGATTTTATCGGGACTGTCCCGATATTTACTTGTTTGTCCCGCGTCCCGACCGATGTTCAGTTGGGACGCGAATTGTCCCGATATTTTGCCCTCCAGTGCACAGGCGGAGGGGGCTCGCGCCCCCCCCCCGCCCCAACTCCGCCCCGATTCCGCCCCTTCCCTCCCCCATTGGATCCCTCCCCAAATTCCCACCCCCAAGCCAGCCCCCTCACTGCCTCATTGGATCCCTCCCCAAATCCCTGCCCTGGCCCCGCCTCTTCCCCAAGCACACCGCATTCCTCCTCCTCCCCTCTCCCTCCCAGGCTTGCGCTAATCAGCTGTATGGCGGCGCAAGTGCTGGAGGGAGGGGGGAGAAGCAGGACACGGCAGCCCGCTCAGGGGAGGCGGAGGCGAGCTGGTGCGGGGGGGGTGGGGCGTGGAGCTGTCGGTGGGAGCTCAGCCCCCACCAATTCTTCCTATGCTCCGGCAGCTCTTGGTTTTTGTTTTTGTTTTTTTTGCTTTCGTTTTTGTTTTTTCTTCCGCTGCCGGCTCTTGGGTTTTTTTCGACGGCCCCCCCCCCCCCCCTCGGTCCCGATATTTCACGTCTCTCATCTGGTCACCCTAGTACTCACAGGGTGCAGCCTTCTTCCACTCCCCTCCTGGCCCTGGGACCTTCAGCATAGCCCCTTTGCTTCCTCTGTGTAGGCAGGAGAGTGAGACCAGCAGGGAGCCAGGTCCCAGCAGTTGAGACCACCCTTTGGCTGCAGGGAGTGGATGGCTCTCTCAGCTGCCACATAATGAGCATCCCCTCACTCTCCTGAGTATTGGGCATCCTTGCCAGTGGCCCTTCATTGTTGGTTTTTACTTCTTCTCCTGCTTTTAAAAACTTTTGTATAAAATGCAATAAATTCCTGGGAAATTAAAAAAATAAAAACCCAAAATGTCTTACGGATAGTACACTGGACTGGAACTCAGGAGATCTGGATTCTAGTCCTGGCTCTGCAACTGGTCTGCTGAATGACCTTGGGCAAGTCACTTCTCTGCTCTGTGCCACAATTTCCCTATCTATAAAATGGGGATTATAGTCACCTCCTTTGTAAAGCACTTTGAAATCCACTCATGAAAAGCAAGAGCCTCTATTGCTGGATTACATTTTTAATCAGTGAAGGGGCCAAAGTACAACTCTCCAGTCTGAAACGTTTTGAACTTCTGGGAGATGGATTGGGATTCAAGTTTCTGGATCTGACTCTCCCTTTATGCTTTTAGTTTTGGGTCAAATCCCAAACCAGAAGGGGCCTATTTTTTTTATTCCCTTTGGGTGGAGTCCAAGTTCTCATGAGAGTAGGGTGACCAGACGTCCTGATTTTATCGGGACTGTCCCGATATTTGCTTATTTGTCCCACGTCCCGACCTACCTTTGGTTGGGACGCGAATTGTCCTGATATTTTGCCTCTGCTCCGGGCCGGCGCACGGGCTCGCCCCCCACCCCGCCCCGACTCCATCCCCTCCTTCCCCCATTGGATCCCTCCCCAAATCCCCGCCCTGGCCCCGCCCCCAACCCCGCCCCATCACTGCCCCATTGGATCCCTCCCCAAATCCCTGCCCTGGCCCCGCCTCTTCCCCAAGCACGCTGCATTCCTCCTCCTCCCCCCTCCCTCCCAGACTTGCGCTGATCAGCTGAATGGCAGCGCAAGCGCTGGAGGGAGGGGAGAGGTGGAGACGGAGCAGAGGCAAGCTGGTGCAGGGGGCGGGGCGTGGAGCTCCGGCGGCCGTTTTTTTTTCCGCTGGAGGGAGGGGGGCGGTGGAGACGGAGCGGAGGCAAGCTGGTGCAGGGGGGCGGGGCGTGGAGTGGAGCTCCGATTTTTGGTTTTTTTGCTCTCCCCCTCTCCCCCCCGCGTCCCGATATTTCACCTGCGTGATCTGGTCACCCTACATGAGAGTAGCTGAACTGATAAAATTTCATCATTCAATATGCTAGAAAACCTTGTGAAAACTTGCAAGATTTCAGTGCCATCAAACTTGAACCTTAATCTGATTCTGAACACCACCTTCAAAAGCCACCTCCAGTTTTTGTATGTGATCATGGTGCTTTATGTACTAAAATCCTAATATTTTTATTAGTGTTATTAAGTGCCTTAAGGCTAGATTGTATGCAGTGTAGTTGTAGCCGTGTTGGTCCCAAGATATTAGAGAGACACGGTGAGGCTACATTGTGGCTTTGGTTACTTGGCTGCATAGAGGAGTTAAAGGGGAGCAAGCCCTTCTTTTTGACTTCCCTGTATGGCCATATTAGTTGTGCCCACATCATAGCTCCTGACAAGTGGGAAGAGCAGGGGCTGGGTGCCCGATGTTCCCTGCTGTGGACCAATGGATGGAAGGTGGCAGAAAGAGATGAGGAGCTGGCAAAGCAATGGCTGCACTTCCCTCTATGCACAGGAGCTAGCTGTGTGCAAGTGAAAGAGTAAGTTGCACCCTGAAAGAGACGTGTAGTTTAATCCCCGCTGCAAGACCAAGAGGCACATTATCTGGATGTTTCTGCTAAAATGTTCAGCAGTTACATAATGAGTGATGCTGAAATTTAAACAGTAGGTTTCAGAGTTAATCTAGTGAGATGAATGGGCCAGTTCAAATCTCTCTGAGCTGTTGTCTGCAGGTTCAAGATTGCACCACTTCCTCAGATGGCATCTGGATTATGTTTAAGTCTATCTTCATACTCTTGCAGGGTATCACTTTTTTCCTTAGAATGAAAGCTTAGGTTCTGAACACAATTCAGTGGCAAGGGGTGGAATGTGCAGCGAGTTGCAGAGCTGCAGAATTCATGCGGCCTAGCACTGAATGTCGAATCCAGCAGTACACACAGATGCCATAGCATTAGATTAAAAAGCAGTTCAAAACACTGAGATCCTTTACAAAGAAATTAATATGCTCAGCTACAGCAGACTGATGGGCTGGCTGCAAACAGGAGCATATCATCCATGCAAAATACAACCTCCCACCCTGTGTTTGTTATCATCAGACCAGGCAATACAGACCAAGAGGTGCACGCTGGCAAGAAGTCCAATGCCAAGACAAAAAGAAGAGGCAAAACTGGACACTGCTATGTAGGCCTCCATGTTATCAACAAACATGGAATGTTATTAAATTGCATTAGAGTAGCAAACAGAAGCTCATATCAGGATGCAGCCCTGCTGTGCTAGGTACTGTACAAATGCATAGACCAACACTGCCCTTGTTCTGAATAGTTTATAGTTTAAGGCCTGCAACAATCTCTGTAGATAGACTCCTTGTGCCTGCATGGAGGCCCAATGACTTCAGTGGGGCTTTGCAGAGGCTCACATGGATATCGTTGCAGGAAGGGGTCCTAAACTAAGAGAAGACAACAAGTGAGTAACATAGAAATGGAAGGAATTGGGGAGGGAAGGTGAGGGTCACAATGAAAGGAACAGGTAGTTGCACCAAGTGGCTGTGAACACATCTGGCTTTTGAATTATTTAAAGCATCTTTTGTCTGTATTTTTAAGTTTTAGGATAAAGAAAGCATTCCGGAGGTCAGTGACCTCTACTGGTCACCTGCTTAGCCATAATATTAAACTATTGCTTAGGCCTTGTCTACACTACAGACTGCTGCTGGCATAGCTTTGTTGGACAGGGTTGTGAAGTGGTGTGACCCCTGACTGACATAGCTGTGCTGGCAAAAGCCCTGAGGCAGTTTTTGTGGCAAAACTGTGCTTCTGCTGGTATAGCTTGTGCTGGAGGTAAGAGGGCAGGGGGAGAAATCAACTGTACCAGTAAAAGCTTGGAGTGCTTTACCTGTTTATTAGTTACTACTGTAGACATGACCTTACTCTAGGAAAAGTGAGACCACTTCCCTCCAAGCTAATGCCCTTTAATGCTGATGGAAAAATAATGACACTCAATCCTGAAAATCTCAGCATTAAATGAAAAAATAAAAGAGAGTAACAGGAAGATGAAGATGGAGAAAGAGAGAGAGCGCTATGTAATACACTGGTAGCAGCCAGCCTGTATTTCCCTCAGTGGCTCATATCATGCCATCAGTTCATCAGAACTCCTTATGATGGCACAGTTTGGCTCAGTGTTCTGCAACTGATCAGACTTCATCTGCATGTATTATTTAGGGAAGCATTTGGCTACCAGACATGGCACGTGGCTAACAGGCAGCACTTCAGTCAAACTAGAGAAATATGGCTATCGAACACACACAACCCTTGGGCTCCTTCCTTTTCTTAGGAAGAAAAGATACATGTAAAATTCTGGGGACCTAATCCCACCCTGAGTCATACCTGAGGGAGGAGGGATAGCCCAGTGGTTTGAGCATTGGCCTGCTAAACCCAGGGTTGTGAATTCAATCCTTGAGGGAGCCATTTAGGGATCTGGGGCAAAAATCTGTCTGGGGATTGGTCCTGCTTTGAGCAGGGGGTTGGACTAGATGACCTCCTGAGGTCCCTTCCAACCCTGATATTCTATAATTACAGTGATTTTAATAGCACAGTCCAGGTGTATCTGAAAGAATCCATTGGCTCAGAGACAGCAGCAGGCACCCTGGTTGATAGGAGAGGGAATTATTTTACACATGCACACAGCAGTATCTTTGGGAATACACTGGAGGCAGTCTATACAGAGGCCCTGTGGCTTTTTGGGAGCAGTAGCTGTTCTCTCTCTCTCTACCTCCACCCCAGTCCCCTCAGCTCCCTGTCAATGCATTTTCATTGGTGCCACCTTGCCAGGAACACCTCTGTCCACTGCTGTACCTGGCCCCTCCACTGAAGGAGGGTTCCACAGTATGCAGAGGGATATGCAAAATTAATACAGTCTAAGGCATGTCCCTCCCTATGTGTGGATCCCCAGCTTCAAACTGCACCCTGTTAGCATAGGCCTGGCTTGACACAAGTAATTGGACCTGGGTGAGGCCTCATTTTTGGAAAACAGGATTAAGAAGTAAGTGAATCGGTAAACTGGAAATAGAACGTCTGGAGTAGCTAAAATACAGGGGAACACCCAGGGAACCATTTACAATGGACGAGATAACAATGGATAAGATAAGCCTAGAGGTAAAGAGTAAGCCGTGCACAGACTGTCAATGCCCAGATGGGCTGTACAGGGATTGGTTCCTGCAAAGTAACCACACCAATCCCAAAATGTGTGATGCAATGTGTAAATGTACATAAAGGAAGAGATTGGCCATGTAACTTTGGATATGTGGCAAGTTCTGATCCCCTCCCCATGTTTGAGCCTGATCGGCTCAAGTGTACTTTGATTGTAAGCCAATTGAAGACACCTCAGTGATGAGTTCGGAGTCAAGCTGAGTTCTTGGGAATTCAGTGGATAAGGTATCAGAGCTACACCAACTCTTGGAGTCTACAGAAAGGGGCTAGGATGTTTCAGAGTTGGCTGATCCTCACTCCCATAGAGGAAAATCTGTGCACAATTCCTTCTTACAATCAGGGGCGCCATGTGGATCTTGTTTTTAATTAATTTCTTCCTACCCTCAATGGCAAGGTTGATCGAAGCCCCATGGAGTAAGTCAGGTTAGGGAGCATCTTCCTTTTATGGTCTTCTAGAAAGACATTCTTAGCCTAGGAAAGGAACTGCCTGAGCCCTCCAGGCAGAACATGGTTTGGAGCTGACTGGCTGCTGCTAGTTCTAGCTGCAAGAAACATCAGATGACACCTTCACCTCCAGCATATCTGTGTGGTGCCCACCTTGTCTATTTCTTTATGCCCCTCATCCTGTGCACATGCTAGGATCACTCAGCTTAGCATTGCCTGGATGCTATGTCAGCTGAGCCTTATAGAGAAGATGCTAGCAGCCTCAAAGGGATGAAATTGCTCATTAAACTGAATGTGAAACACAGCAGCGGTGCCCATATGGGCGAGAAGCCGTCCCACTGTCCCCTCAGGTTAGGCCCTACTGGACCTCCATCATGCAGGAGGCAGAATGCGGGGCCAAATCTGAGCAACAGTGACACCCCCATGTACCATGTTGCAACAACACCACTCACTCAAGGCCCCACTGCCCCCTCCCCCCACCACAACAAAAGGGCTACAGCACCAAACCTGAGTGGGCACAGTGGGCAGCGAGGCACACAGCACTGCCCCTCTGCTGCAAAGGGGCTGGCTCCTGCACCAGGGCTTCCCCACCTAGGGGCCTGCCTAGCCTTGCCCCACTTCCAGCTGCCTGTGTCCCTTCTCAGGGATGGGGAGTGACACTGCACCTGGATGGGTGGGCTGGAAGGTAAGATGCTGGGGCCATAGGCTGCAGCGGGGACAGCTCCCCAGGGATTGATGGTGCATATCATGGGTAAAATTTCTTGGGGGTGCCCCTGAAGCGGAGGATCACAAAACAGCAGCCTCTTCTAAGAGTAACCTGTGAGGATATCTTCAACAGTAAAAGCAACACACGGTCAGAGATCAGCAATTACTGAATTGATATGTCCACCATAAAATCCAAGAGCTGGATGCACATGGAAGAATACAATCATCTTTTCGGGCCTGAGAAATAAAGTAGTAAAATCCATCTCTCAGCTGTCCAGGGGGCAGATCAGGCTCCAACAACAGCAGTGAAGCCCAGTGCAGTTTCTGCCAGCAGCCAAAGGGAGCAGCACCTCAGGCTACGTCTTCACTACCCGCCGATCCGGCGGGTAGCAATCGGTTTATCGGGGATCGACTTACCGCGTCTCGTGAGGACGCGGTAAAATCGATCCCTGATCGCTCTGCCGTCGACTCCGGAAATCCACCTCGACAAGAGGCGGTAGCGGAGTCGGCGGCAGCGCGGCAGCGGTCGGCTTTCCCCCGTCCTCACCACCAGGTAAGCCGACCTAAAATACGCAACTTCAGCTACGGTATTCACGTAGCTGAAGTTGCGTAACTTAGGTCGGAACACCGCTGTAGTGTAGACCTAGCCTCAGATGTGACAGAGTAGACATAGCTAGACAAGAGGCACTCTCCCAAACCCAATTTACCTGGCTCTACACATCTGGCACTGACCGTGCCCACTGGAATGTCAGAGTCTCCAGAAATGCCAGCAGAGATGTTTAAGAATTACAGGGCCAAATTCAGCCCTGACTGGATACACTGCTGAAATCAATGAAGTGGCACAGGTCTGTAAGCCAGGACAGAATTCAGCCCATTCCCTTTACTTTTAAATTATAAAAGATAGGGGCCTGATCCTGAAAATCCTTGTTGCTGATGTGAGCAATTCTTCATCTCATGAGTAACACACTGAAATCAATCGGAGTCCCAGGGGCTCAGTACCTTTGGAAATCAAACCTCTGATTTAGGCACTTATGGTTAAGAACCCAAACTTGAATGGCTTGTCCTAAATGACTTGCCTAAAGATCACATAGCAATTCAGGGCCTGAGTCAGGAACTAAACACCAGGCTCTTCCTTTCCTCTAGATGTACCTATCTGCAGTGCCCTCTGTATGGTTGGACCTCTCAGCCTGCACAAAGATTAGCTAGAAAACAAAGTACACAACATTCAACAATGCTTCACCTCAGCACAGGTAGAATCATATGTATTTTTGTATCACATTCTTATTTTAATTAACAATTACACAACAAGAAGCCAGGCAGCCCTGTTAGACTACAGGGCCAGATTCTCAGTTAGTATTAATCACCAGAGCTCCATTCACTGTGTGGTTTAATACAAATGGTTGATTAACCTTTGAAAACTCTTTTTTATGAGGCCACACATAGGCCCGATTCAGAAAAACACAAGCACGTGCTTAAATCCATCCCTAATTACAGAAAGTACTTAAGTATGTGATTAAATCCTAATGCTTAAGTGCTTTCCTGAATCACGACCATAGTTTGTTATAGAAATATGTGACGGCTTTACAGAAGTCAATGGTGCACTGTTACAGCTGACGCTCCTAGTAGCCATGTGAAGTTTTACTACCCTAGTTTCAATAATGTGGTGACTCCCTGTTGTTTTGATTGTGCCATGAGTTTCTTACTGAATGATGGCCATGTCGATTCTCCATAGTCATCTTTAAATAATCTTAATTGCAAGATTTCAGATTGGAAAAATGTCTACATTTTTTAGTGCCAAGATTTTTGTAGATTTCCACATTTCTGGGAATCAAGACAATTTAATATAGCTGCATTAGTTGTTCATTTTAAATTAACATAAAAACATACTTTCCAGCTATATTACTTTTTCAGAACCAAAGTTGCATCTTTTTTAACAGAAATTTATATGGTTCCAGGTTGCAGTTTGGGGTCTTGGAAGCCATTTTTTTTTAAAGTTACAGTTCAAAATTTCTGCATTAACAACATAGTTTCTGTTCAAAGATCTAATTTCCATTGGTGTCTTGGTTTACCGTTCTATAAATCCTCAATGTGCCTTTCATTTAATTTTTCCACACTTTAAATACATCTGTTCAACATTCGCTTCATAAAATATTAGGAAATATGTGCTGAAGAAATATTCACTTTACTTGTCATCTTACAAGGTAAAAGTAAATCTGTACTCAAGTTTTTTCACTTTGGTAGCTCACACGTAAGCTAATTCCCATGCTTAATACTATATGCATACTTTTTCTAAAGGTGTTATTTGTGGACAGATCTATTCCTAAAAATATGTAAAAAAAAAAACCCTAGATATAGATAATAGCCTTTTCATCTATCATAGGCATTTTCATGTATCATCATTTTATGTTTTTTTGCACCATGGATGGAAATAAGAAATGTTATATCTAATCTCCCTTACATGCATTTCAAGTATCTCAACTTAGTTTGAAGGAAACAATGGGGCTATATTTAGACCTGTTGAATGTAAATGATGCGATATCTCCTCCATTTTGGACACATATATTGGGAGACATGCTAGCTATGCAGAGAAGGGTACATGAATGTCTAGAAAGGTGATGGAGACAGTCTGCCTTTAAAAAAAAAAAAAAAAAAAAAAAAAAAAGTAAAAAAAAAATAAAAAAAAAAAAAAAAAAAAAAAAAAGCAATTCACATGTCAATCCTACTTTTCAAAAAGTAATGGAAAAATGAAGGAATAAGCTAACCCTACTATGAACACCTTCAATTGGTGAAAAACAAGTACTCTTTTCACAAGGATGAATGCGAATGCACAGAAATGGGGATGATTATATTATATAATATTATCAGGCCAGATCCCCAGTGGAGCTACCTCAATTTATACTGGTTCTGCTGCATACATATTGAGCAGGGATGGGTGCCAGGATATGCCCTGGATAAATGTTACTTGACCTGGCCTGTGGATCATTAAGGGTTGTTTTCTCACAGTACAATTTGTCTAGCTGTGATTATTTCCTATAGAAAACCAGAAACTGATCTCTTGTATACGTGGGCTGATTCAGTGGAGCTGCTTCTCTAGTTTTATATCAGTGTAACAAAGATCAGAATCTGGCCCACTGCATTTGCTACAGGCTGATGCAAGATATGACTTGCAATTTTGCACCTCATACCATGCTGATTGGCACTGTAACATCTGTCATGTAGGAAGGGACAGAATGGATTTTCTCTAACAATAGGTGTATCCTGGTACACCTGTCTTTTCTCCACACAGCCTATTTATATGCTAATCACTGCCAAGAACATTCCACCCTTCATTAATGCTAAAATGTGTCGTCCTTGCCTCTGAAATTATAGGGCCCTCTTTAGATTAAAATGATCTGCTAGGCTCAACAGGCACAGAGGCTATTCTATATTTCCACCCAGGAGACAACTGAGTAAAACTACTATATGGATGCCTCAGTCAACCCCTTCCTGCCCTGAGGTGGAGGCTGTACTCTATTCAGAGAGATTGCTACACACAATAATGTCCTTATGAACCTATGGATCTTGGAAAAAATAGGGCGGGAGGGGCTGGAACCCAGTGCACCTCCAGCATCCTCACATGGAGGGGGAAGATCTTCCCTGCTGGTTGGTGTCATTTACCAGAGAAGGGTTTTGAAAGGGCTGCAAGACTAGACCCTATATCTCCTGGCTGACAGTACATGGGGATTGCAGCCAAAAACAATGGGCCCATCAAACTGTAGGCTCTCTCTCACACAGCGATAGGGGTGTGTGATGTGGAACACAGGCTAGGGAATGGAGGAGGAGGAATTCCCCCATAATGGCAGAGGTGCTGCATGCCCACAGGACAGGAAACTGTGGTCTGAAGTGGCCCCCAGTGGTGCTTTGCAGGACTGGAGTGAAAGAGCATCCAGCCAATAATGGTCATTTTTTTCCCCACTTGCCCCCTCTGTGCCTCACCTGTAATAACTTCTGCAGGTTGCCTGGCTCTGACTGAGTGGAAAGTAGAGAATGAAAGATCAGGAACAGTGGGAACCCTTTTCTCCCTGCTGTGAAGAAGCTGGATTTTCCCCCCCTTAATTCTCCTTGCACACCAGTGGCTGGTCTCTCTCCTGAACAGATTTTGGGGCTTGCCTCCTGCAGAAGGCTGTGTACAGTTTAGGCTAATTAGTGCCTTTAGATAGTGATGGAGTATAGGATCTTGTCTTGTTGGCATGTCTTTCTTTCTTTGGGTAAATGATTTTTCAGACTCCACTGAGAAACCAGCAGGGCCGGCTTTAGGCCAATTCAACCAATTCCCCTGAATCGGGCCCCGCCCCTAAGAGGGCCCCGCGCTCAAGCCCCGGTACCAGGGTGGCCCAGCTTCCCCAGGGGGCAATTTAAAGGGCCTGGGGCTCCCAGCAGGGGCTGGAGCCCCAGGCCCTTTAAATTGCCACCAAAGCCCCACTGCTGGAGCCCTGGGGTAGGGCTGCGGGGCTCTGGGGGCTATTTAAAAAGTTCGGGGCTCCCGTTGCTTCTACTGCCCCGGCCCTTTAAATAGCCGCAGGAGCCCCGCCGCTTCCCCAGGGCTCCCGCGGCTATTTAAAGGCCCGGGGCAGTAGAAGCAGGGGAGTCCCGGGCCCTTTAAATAGCCCCCAGAGCCCTGGGGTAGCGGGGGGCTCCAGGGGTTATTTAAAGGGCCGGGGCTCCAGCTGCCTCTGCCGCCCTGGTCCTTTAAATAGCCGCCGGAGCCCCACCGCTTCCTCAGGGCTCCCTCGGCTATTTACAGGGCCGGGGCGGTGGAAGCAGGGGAGGCCTGGGCCCTTTAAATAGCCCCCGAGCCCCAGGCTGCTGCTGCTACCCCGGTGGGGGAGGGAGGAGGAGGGGGCACTTACCGTACAGGGTGGGCTGTACCCGCACCAGCCCCGCATCACCTGCCCTGCCCGCAGCCAGCCCCTGTCTCCAGCCAGCCTCGCACCCCCTGCCCTGTCTCCAGCCCCACACCCCCTGCCCTGCCCGCAGCCAGCCCCTGTCTCCAGCCAGCCCCGCACCCGCTGCCCGCACCAGCCCTGCACTCCCTGACCTGCCTGCACCAGCCCCGCCCCTCCTGCCCTGCCGCTGCCTGCAGCCAGCCCTGCACCCCCTGCCCACAGCCAACCCCTGCCGCACCCCCCTGTGGCCCTGCCCGAAGCCAGCCAGCCCCCCACACACACCCCTGCCCGCACCAGCCCTGCACCCCCTGCCCTGCCTGTAGCCAGCCCCGCACCCCTGCCCTGTCTCCAGCCAACCCCTGCCGCACCTCCCTGCCTGAAGCCAGCCAGTCCTGCACTCCTCTGTCTCCAGCCCTGCCAACCCATGCCGCATCCCCCTGCGGCCCTGCCTGAAGCCAGCCAGCCCATCCCACGCACCCCTGTCTCCACCCAGACCCGCACCCCTTGCCCTGCCTGCAGCCAGACCCTACCTCCAGTCAGCCCCTGCCCTGCCTACAGCCAGCCCCATGTCCAGTGGTGCCCTGCATTTCCCAGGGCAGTAACCCTGCACACCTGCTTCAATGAGGGGGGCAGGGAGCAGCTGGGATCCACACATGTGCACACCACACCCCCAGGGAGTGGTGGGGACCCACACATGTGAAACAGAGCTCATTTCTAGTTCAGGCCTATCTTTTTAAAAAAGAACTTTAGGTAGGGTTAACATACGTCCGTATTTTCCTGGACATGTCAGGCTTTTTGGTTCTTAAATCGCCATCCGGGAAAATATGGACGTATGGTAACCCTATTGGTACAAAAAATACATACTGTGGCACATCCCTTAAATCAGAACTTTTTATAGGGAACCGGTTGCTAAGAAATGAAAGGCTTTTTTTTACATTTTTTTTTTTTTTTTTTAAAGTCATCCCTGCCGGGGCCCCGCCGAAAATGTTCGAATTGGGCCCCGCACTTCCTAAAGCCGGCCCTGGAAACCAGTAGCATTCAAGCTCTTTTCTCACTGGAAGTCTTATTTTTTGGGTGAGCTGAGATGAATGACTATGCTTATACCATCTCTTCACAGTGTAGGCAGTACAGAGGCCAAATTTCTCACTCCTTACTCATTCAATACTCAGGTTAAATACAATCAGACTACACAGTCCTACTACCAAGGGTTTAGATATATTCTCTGGTTACCTCATTTACTGGTAGACACAGCTTCTTCTTACTGCAAAAAATGTATTTCACAAAGAGACTCGTGTTGTTGCGTGAGCACGAAGGGAAACCCCAATCGCAGATTTAACAGTCACATGTGTGCTTTAAAAAAAAAAAAAACATTTCCTTTCAATTATGCCATTTTTATCATCCGATGAAAATATTTTAGTTTTTGACCTTGGACGTTAAGCTGTGGTAACTGATATTTTTCTTTGTTTTGATGTGTGTCTCTTATAGCTCAGTATGGTTACAGTGCATGTTTAAAGCCTGTTATTTAAAACCGTCTGCTCCCAATATGTATCAAAAGCTGAAAGCACCAAATTGAATTTGAGAAAATCCTGCCCAGGGATTACCGAGGGTTCCATTTGATTGTGACTGCTTGTCCAAAAGGTGGGTTCTGGGCAACAACGTTTATTTTCTTCATTGGATTTGGCAACGTTATGTATTAAAACTGATAATTTCCCCTGATCTGCCTTTCCAGCTTTTTGGCTTCTCCTGGTCCCTTATTATAAGTACGCTAGTCCTTTTTATTGACTCATAAAAACCAAGCTTGTTTTCTGATTGAACTGGTAAAAAGTACTGGAAAGTTGGTAATCTGAACTCCACATGAAACAGCTTGCAGACAGATACTGCTGTTGTGGGAGACAAGGAGTGTGTTTCAAATATGAGTTACTTCATTTTTCATATTATGCCACAGGCTGCTGTGTGCTTGCAGCATGCTTGATTGTGTTATTGAATTCCCTCTTAAAGGTTCAGAAGGTCCATTGTGAGTGAGTGCCAAAGGTTCAGATTTCTCTCTCTCTTTTATCTGAAAAACTTAAGCTGTTTCCCTATTTACACCCCCAAAAGCAACACTCTTGGGCCAGGTCCCTCAGCCTGCCCATTCACTCAGATGCCTGTGAGCATAGTGAACCCTAAGTACATTGATGCCATAGAGGCAGAGATTTTCCCCACTTCCCCTTTTGCTCCCTCCCCCAACAGTCCCTGCAGTATTCCTCTAGCCAAACTCAGCACCACCCAGCCCCCCATTAGCATCATTTCTTCCTACAAAAGTGTTTCAACAGTAGATGTCTTTAGTTCCTTCATGAATCACCTGTACTGGCTGAAGTGCCCCACCACAGAAAGCTGGTGACAGAGATATTAGGATGCATCTCAGACCTAGAGCTGCCTGCTGCACATGACCCAGCAGAAACATGGACATGCTCTGGAAGAAAGGGACCACTCTGGAATCAAAGGAAAGCAATTTAGGACTGGCCATTGTCCTAATGCTACTCTGGCCAGGCTCCTTTAAGATACAACGCCTTAAGTGTCTCCTCCCTGCCTATGAACCCTTCCCTATCCCCCAGTGATGTCATCTATAGGAATGGGAAGGTGATCTAGGTTGGAGGTGTGACGTCCATTTAATTTCTTATTCAAATTTATGGAAAGTTACAGGTTCTGTTTAGGCACTGGAGAACCAACATTGCTGCCAGCTCACTGCATGCATGAACATTTTAATATTCAATATTTTGCTTTACAAAATGAAATGCTGGCCCAGACTGTCAGTTTCCCTTATTGTGTGTGGATTGTCTTTTTTCCCCCATTTTAACCTCTAATACCAAAAGCTTTTTGGATTACAAATTACATGGAAACCACAAAAAACTTAATGGCATTAGGTTTAACTTACTGTTGTGTTTTCTTTGCAAAGCTAAACATACTATGAATTCTTTAAAAAAAAAAATTATTGCACATTTTATGCTTCAAGGAACACTGAAAGTACATGGTTTCCCCCAAAACACACGTGACTCAGAGGAATAAAAACTGCTGTTAGACTTGTAAAAAGCATATTTTTAAAGCTCTAACCCAGTGTAGCGGAAAAGTCTTGTGTGTCTTTCCTCCTTTTATATGAGAATATTAAGTGCAAGTCCAACCCTTTAACACAATGTATCATCTGTTTCAAATTGGAAAGAAGTCAACTCTCTAATACAGTAAAAAAAACCATACGAGTTAGTTTTCTAATTGAACTTTCTGGTCTTGGACTGCACACATTAAACCCTGACAATCTGAGACTCAAGGTGGGTGAGGTAATCTCTTTTATTGGACCAACTTCTGTTGATGAAAAAGTAAAGCTTTCGAATTACACACAGCTCTTCCTCAGGTGCACCGTATAGCTGAAAAGCTTGTCTCTTTCACCAACAGAAGTTGGTCCAATGAAAGATATGACCTCACCCACCTTTCTCACTGATATCCTGGGACCAACATGGCTACAATACTGCGGACAATCTGGCAAGCTCTGGCATTTTGGGGAGTGGGTTAAATGTTTGTAATTACACATAGCTGACTGTTGCCATCAGTACAGAGGAAGAGCAATCACCTGCATGCTCTATATTCATACACATTAGTGCCACATTATGGTTGAGAATTGAAACCCAGAACAATTAGGAAATTCTAAACTTGTTCTTATAGCAACTGCATCTCAACAGCACCCAAAAAACGACTCAAAAACTCACCATCAATGCATGCGTGGGATGCGAGTTCTCAAACATTTGTAGTTGTGTGGATGGGTAACCACAATGGAGTTCGAGGGCTGGCAAGCCAGTAGGAGGTTGAACTATATTTTGGATAGGAAAAAATCCAAGCTAATTTAAGTCAGTGAGATACATCAACTACAGTATAGGTCTATTCAAAGCCCTATCTCCTGTGCAACAGGGATATCTCAGTCAACTGCCTCCACATCTGCAACCACTTTATTAAGGATTGCCATGCTGTGTATTTGTATTGCAGTAGCCCCAACAATGCTCAACGTGCTACATGCATGTGTTAGAAGCTGCCAGAAGCTGGGAGTGGATGACAGGGGATGGATCACTCACTGATTGCCTGGTCTGTTCATTCCCTCTGGGGCACCTGGCATTGGCCACCATCAGAAGACAGGACACTGGGCTAGATGGATCATTGGTCTGACCCAGTATTAGGGTGACCAGATGTCCCAATTTTATAGGGACAGTCCTGATTTTTGGGTCTTTTTCTTATATAGGTTTCTATTACCTCCCACCCCCGTCCCAATTTTTCACATTTGCTGTCTGGTCACCCTACCCAGTAGGGTCGTTCTTATGTTCTAGAAGGCCCTGAAGACTTTACAGTCCAGAAGGTTTAATTGCACAAGGCCTGATTTTCAAAGATACCGAGCACCTGTGACACTACCTGAATCTCAGATGCTCAGCACCTCTGAAAATTACGTCCATGAGAGCATGGGGGGAAATGAACAAAAAAATACATTGAATATGGTGGGATCATTCCCTCCCTCCGTGTGTCACTCGGCCCAGCACCCAAGAGGATGCATGATATTTTCGGTGACTCCCCTCTCTGTGGTTGGAACCCTGCCAGCAGAAGCAGCGCCCTCCTCCCTGCCCCCAAACACACAGTGAAAGTATTAATGGTATTAATCCTGTGACCCTGTTCGGCTGTCCAACACATATGAACATGAGACTCAGCCTAGGTTCATTCTCAGTTGGCTTCTCACAAAGGGAGAGAGCAAGGGGTGCATGTCAGTTGCATTATCTGATGTGCAGCTGAAGTAGTAAGAGAATTTCTTTTCCCCCTAAGCCACTGTGTCTAACTCTGGCAGATAGTGACCAAGTACATTGCAACCTTTTGTGTTCCCCCAGCTAGCATAGTTATTGTTACATATTTTGGCTCACCCCAACCCAAATTTAGAAGGGAAACCAACTTCCAGGGTTCTTTGGTTACATCAGGGCTCAGGCCTATTCCCAGTTCCAACCCAGCATCAACCCACCAGGCAAACTTCACGGGTGGATTTGCAACAAGATTCAGCCATAAGAAGAATGGTTTTATTCAAATGGGAACTATGCATACCAGTTTTCACACACACACAAAAAAGGCAGAGAGCCCCTTTCAAGCCAAACTTGGAAGGGAATATAGTGGTCGTATATTGCCAGCTCCCCTCTCTGGATTCTCCCACCCTAGTACAATATACTATGTTTGAGTTTCCAAAGCTGTAGAGAAATATTTTATTTCCACCCAAATATGCAAACAAACCCTTTCACTGTCAGCTAAAGTGTTCCTGATACATTCTCTCTTCATATTAGGTTCTCTAAAGCCATTTTCATTTAATTTTCTTATAAAACCAAAATTCTGGGCTCCAACTGCTTCCCAGGCTTCTTTTTTAAAAATTATTTTAGTTGACAAGTGAGGGGAAATGTCTTTAAAGAGTGAACTGTAGATTCTTATCCCCTTCGCCCTCAAGCATAGCTAACCCAGAAACGATCAAAAGTTTCTATTGCAGACTGCACTCACAGGGAGAAAAGCTGTAGTCAGGATGGTCCAGACTGAGGCTTGGAATGCAAGGAAGAGAACAAATCCAAGCCACTGTATATTTTTCCAGTCCAGGAAATAGGTTTTATGGGAGAAAGTGGCCTTCCTCAGACATAAGTGATCAGTTTCTGTGGGCTCAGACTGCCCTGTATTATATGCCTCATTATTACCCAGGTCAGAGAGTTGGATCTTTAAGTCAGCAGAGCTATTAATAAATCAATTTATCAGGCCATATCTCATTTGGTTTTCCTCTCAGTCCCCACTGCCTCTGGGATTTAATGGCATTAAGAGCCAAATCTGGCCTTCAGACATGCACATAAACAAGTGACATAACGCTTTCGGCAATTCAACAGTCTGGCTGCAAAGAAGATCCACAGAAAAAGGCAGGTAAGAGTGCAAATACATATATTAGACTGCAAATCCCTTAAATCCCTTTCTTTATTACAGACAGCGGCTTTTAATATCTAATACCCTTACGAGAATTAACTTAATTAAGCCCTCTCCAGACTAGCTCGCCACCATTTATGAAAGTATAGACTGGATATAAGGCCTTTAAGAGTCCCGATATCTCCTGAAACAACTTTAGACTGGAAGGGGAGAACTAAAGAGGAAGCACTGAGGGCAGGTAGTTGGACTTTGAGCAAAGCAGAGTGGATAGACAGGGTATAGGAGAAGAGACTGAATTGGCTGAACCTTGGCCAAGAGGCCTCTCAGGTCAAATTTAGACAGTGTGTTCTAGTTCCTAGGCCTCTCCTAGTTGCGTCTATCTCATGGATATGCAGAGAACAAATAAACCATTCAGATGCAGTGATGGTGTTTGTTCTGGGGGAGTGCCCTTTAAAGCTCAATTCTGAGGCCCCTACCAGCGACCTCGCATGCACGGTCCATAAATGGCATCCTCCATGCAGCATGGCCTTGCACGTACAGTGTGTTCAAGGTCACGTTGCGGGAAGGACACCATGCTGAGCCCCATGTGGCACTGAGTAAGACAGAGCAGCTGATGCTAGTGGGCCAGATCTAGCTTTCAGGGGGCCGCTCACTGCCTCTGGGCCCCCTACACTGCATGGGTTGCAGGTGCCTACTGCCACCACTGTTCAGAAGTAATCCTGCTCCAAACTATGGGCCCTTGTTTAAGCTATACAGGCATGAGGTACAGAACTTGGAGGGAAATCCCAGTTCCTGAAACAAAGCCCAGTTGAAAGGGATAAGAGTCCACTGGAATTATGAGAGAGTTGAAGGAGAGTTGACAGAAAGCCTGTCGGGAAGGACTCTGCATCACTCCATGAACTGTGGCAGTTCGGCACCACTCACAACAATGTAAGCAGGCCAGAGGCACAGAAGACATGTGACCGGGGGCGGGACGGTGCGGAGTGTCTATGCACAATCTGGACCTAGCAGCTCAAAACTGGAGTTCAGGGGGAAATTTCCATCAAAACACTTTCACAAAAAAAGGCTTTGCCCAAAATTAATTGTCACAAATTTTTTGTTTTGGTTCATGTTTGGGTTTTTCCCCTCCCATTTCTCTCACTTTTTCCCTGGGGGGCTGGTGCCACAGCACACAGTATGGTGGAGATTTTGGGCAGAGATGCTGTCCATAGGCAGCCACAAACAGACTGCCATAATTTAGATAGAATATGGACAGCCCTGAGAGCCTATTGGGGGCTGCTCCAGATTCTGGAGCACCTCAGAGCCAAGAAGGCTCTCAAAGCCACCTCAACCCCCCTCTCTCCTCAGGCAGCAAGTGCTGTGCTGTACTTGTAGCTCCCAAAGGAGTCCATGCTGCCCAGGGTCTAACCAGATTACTCTTGTGCCACTCAACTTAACTTCCTTGTCTGTCCACTCATTTGGCCAGAGGCAGAATATCTGCCTCTCATGCCATAGCACTGCTTTCCAAAGGCTATAGCATCATAGAAATGTAGGATTAGAAGGGAACTCATCTAGAGTAGATCATTCCCTTGTGCTGAGGCAGGACCAAGTATACCTAGACCATCCCTGACAGGTGTTTGTCTAACCTGTTCTTAAAAACCTCCAATGACAGGATTCCACCACCTCCCTTGGAAGTCTCTTCCAGTACTTAAAACTATCCTTATAGTTAGAAAGGTTTTCCTGATATCTAACTTAACTCTCCTTTTCTGCAGACTGAGCCCCTTACTTCTTGTCCTACTTTCACTGGATGTGGAGAACAACTGACCACCGTCCTCTTTATAACAGTCCTCAACATATTTGTAGACTTATCAGATCCCTCTCTCACTCTTCTTTTCCTCATTATACATACTCTTTGTTAACCTTTCCTCCAGTTTTCTAAAGCTTTTCTCATTTTTGTTGCTCTCCTCTGGACACTCTCCAATTTGTCCACATCTTTCTTAAAGTGTGGCGCCCAGAACTGGACTCAGTACTCCAGCTGAGGCCACACCAGTGCCGAGTAGAGTGGGATAATTACCTTCTGAGCCTTACATACAACATTCCTTTTAATACACCCCAGAGTGATATTAGCTTTTTTGCAGCTGCATCACACTGTTGACTCACTCAATACGTGATCCACATAGCCCCGAGATCCTTTTCCGCAGTACTACTGCCTAGCCAGTTATTCCCCATTTTGTATTTGTGCATTTGACTTTTCCTGGCTAAGTTCAGTACTCTGCATTATGGCTTCTCTCATAGCCAAGAATCACATCATGGGTTGAAGGGAGAACATTTAAAGACCTGAGACAACATTCTGTCCTGTGTTGTACCTGTACAGCCACATGGAAATCAGAGGTTGCACAGGTGTAAGGAAGGGCAGTATTTGGCTCCTAAAGCCAACTCAGTACTTTCAAAGTAGTGGAGAGATGTTCTGGGTTCTTTCTCCTGTTTTCTGTTAGGCACTAGGTATTAAGAGACACTGCTTTCAATCTGAAAACAAACAAACGGACATAAAGTCCAGGTTAGGTGGAATTTTGTTTTTTCCTGTGTGTCTACTTCTTGCTGCAGATCAGCCATATAACCAGTCTGCTGAATTGTCTGAGCGGTAATTAGCACTGTTCATGAATGATAACTGCTGTGTGCATGGGGATTTGGTAAATGGACATGAGCAAGCCAGTTTCAAATAAGAAGACTGGGAAACACCCTCTTTCTGCTCTATATACTTAGGGGGGAATCCAAAGAGAAATCCATTCAGCACTTCCTCCCTCCCCCATTGCAACTCTTCAAATCACAAAAAACAGCATCACAACTAATTGGACTAACTGCTCAAACCCTTGAGGTGGTTCTGCTAGCTCAGGTTTGAGGCACACTGGCAGGGGAGCATAGGAGACTCTAGCATTGTCACTGTGTAATGGGGTACTCACCTCTTGAGTGCCTCCAAGTGGCTGGGTGTGGTTGGGTAGTTCTTTTCTTACTCCTGGCATCCCCTGCAGGCTGACAGCCAACCTTGGTGGGACTTCAGCAGCTTGGCCCTCCAGCCAAGTCAAAAAGTCCAAATGAACCCTTCCCAGGGTAGTAAGGGTCCAATAAGTGAACACTCCCGTTGCCCTCACTAGGGCCTTCAGTCACAGCTCTGGGCTCTTTAAATTCAGCCCTTTGTTTGGGCTCTCAAATAAGCCCTTTCCTATTCTTGGGATTTATGCCACTGTGGCCGGTGCAGGGACCCAGGCCTGCCCATTACTCTGGGCTCCAGTCCAAGGACCCATACACAGCAGCCACATACTGCTCCACTTCAGTTCATTAGTGCTTCTTTCCTGGACCTCATCCCATCTGGCCCCTTTAGCTTCACCCTTATCTCAGGATTAAGGTTCTTGGGTCCTCTCTCCCCCTGCAAACCCACCTATGCAAAATGCAGCCAGACCCAAACTCTGGCTACCTGCTCAAGCTCCTTTGATCTGAGAGGAACACCCTGACCTTGCCCCTCTAGTCTAGGGTTGCCAACTTTCTAATCACACAAAACCAAACACCCCTGCCCTGCCCCCTGCCCAGAGGCCCTACCCTGTCCCACCCCTTCTCCGAGGCCCTGCCCCCACTCACTCCATCCCACTCCCTCCATCGCTTGCTCTCCACCACGCTCAGTCACTTTCACCGGGCTGGGGTAGGGAGTTGGGGTGCGGGAAGGGGGTGAGGGCTGCGGGTTCTGGGGTGGGGCCAGGGCTGCGGGCTTTAAACTAGGTTCACCAGGGGAAGGAGACCAAAGCCCTGAGGTAAGTGGGGAAAGGGATACCGGGAGGAAGCATGAGCAGGAGAGTGCAAGAGGGGAGGACTCCTGTCTCAGACTGAGAAAGCGGGACAATCAGCGAGTTATCTTAAGTGCCTATACACAAATGCAAGAAGCCTGGGAAACAAGCAGGGAGAACTGGAAGTCCTGGCACAGTCAAGGAACTATGATGTGATTGGAATAACAGAGACTTGGTGGGATAACTCACATGACTGGAGTACTGTCATGGATGGATATAAACTGTTCAGGAAGGACAGGCAGGGCAGAAAGGGTGGGGGAGTTGCATTATATGTAGAGAGGAGTATGACTGCTCAGAGCTCCGGTATGAAACTGCAGAAAAACCTGACGTCTTGTCTAGACGCGATAAATCGATCCCGGAAGTGCTCGCCGTCGACGCCGGTACTCCAGCTCGGCAAGAGGAGTACGCGGCATCGACGGGGGAGCCTGCCTGCCGCGTCTGGACCCACGGTAAGTTCGGACTAAGGTACTTCGAATTCAGCTACGTTATTAACGTAGCTGAATTTGTGTACCTTAGTCCGAAGTGGGGGGTTAGTGTGGACCAGGCCTGAGAGTCTCTGGATTAAGTTTAGAAGTGTGAGCAACAAGGGTGATGTCGTGGTGGGAGTCTGCTATAGACCACCAGACCAGGGGGATGAGGTGGACGAGGCCTTCTTCCGGCAACTAGCAGAAGTTACTAGATCGCAGGCCCTGGTTCTCATGGGAGACTTTAATCACCCTGATATCTGCTGGGAGAGCAATACAGTGGTGCACAGACAATCCAGGAAGTTTTTGGAAAGTGTAGGGGACAATTTCCTGGTGCAAGTGCTGGAGGAACCAACTAGGGGCAGAGCTCTTCTTGACCTGCGGCTCACAAACAGGGAAGAATTAGTAGGGGAAGCAAAAGTGGATGGGAACCTGGGAGGCAGTGACCATGAGATGGTTGAGTTCAGGATCCTGACACAAGGAAGAAAGGAGAGCAGCAGAATACGGACCCTGGACTTCAGAAAAGCAGACTTTGACTCCCTCAGGGAACTGATGGGCAGGATCCCCTGGGAGAATAACATGAGGGGGAAAGGAGTCCAGGAGAGCTGGCTGTATTTTAAAGAATCCTTATTGAGGTTGCAAGAAAAAAACATCCCGATGTGTGGAAAGAATAGTAAATATGGCAGGCGACCAACTTGGCTTAACAGTGAAATCCTTGCTGATCTTAAACGCAAAAAAGCAGCTTACAAGAAGTGGAAGATTGGACAAATGACCAGGGAGGAGTATAAAAATATTGGTCAGGCATGCAGGAGTGAAATCAGGAAGGCCAACTCACACTTGGAGTTGCAGCTAGCAAGAGATGTTAAGAGTAACAAGAAGGGTTTCTTCAGGTATGTTAGCAACAAGAAGAAAATCAAAGAAAGTGTGGGCCCCTTACTGAATGAGGGAGGCAACCTAGTGACAGAGGATGTGGAAAAAGCTAATGTAGTCAATGCTTTTTTTGCCTCTGTCTTCACAAACAAGGTCAGCTCCCAGACTGCTGCACTGGGCAGCACAGTATGGGGAGGAGGTGACCAGCCCTCTGTGGAGAAAGAAGTTCGGGACTATTTAGAAAAACTCGACGAGCACAAGTCCATGGAGACGGATGCACTGAATCCGAGGGTGCTAAAGGAGTTGACGGATGTGATTGCAGAGCCATTGGCCATTATCTTTGAAAACTCATGGCGATCGGGGGAGGTCCTGGATGACTGGAAAAAGGCTAATGTAGTCCCCATCTTTAAAAAAGGGAAGAAGGAGGATCCAGGGAACTACAGGCCAGTCAGCCTCACCTCAGTCCCTGGAAAAATCATGGAGCAGGTCCTCAAGGAATCAATTCTGAAGCACTTAGAGGAGAGAAAAGTGATCAGGAATAGTTAGCATGGATTCACCCAGGGCAAGTCATGCCTGACTAACCTAATTGCCTTCTATGAGGAGATAACTGGGTCTGTGGATGAGGGGAAAGCAGTGGATGTGTTATTCCTAGACTTTAGCAAAGCTTTTGATACGGTCTCCCACAATATTCTTGCCGGCAAGTTAAAGAAGTATGGGCTGGATGAATGGACTATAAGGTGGATAGAAAGCTGGCTAGATCGTCAGGATCAACGGGTAGTGATCAATGGCTCCATGTCTAGTTGGCAGCCGGTATCAAGCGGAGTGCCCCAATGGTCGGTCCTGGGGCCAGTTTTGTTCAATATCTTCATTAATGATCTGGAAGATGGCGTGGACTGCACTCTCAGCAAGTTTGCAGATGACACTAAACTGGGAGGAGTGGTAGATACGCTGGAGGGTAGGGATAGGATACAGAGGGACCTAGACAAATTAGAGGATTGGGCCAAAAGAAACCTGATGAGGTTCAACAAGGACAAGTGCAGAGTCCTGCACTTAGGACGGAAGAATCCCATTCACTGCTACAGACTAGGGACCGAATGGCTAGGAAGCAGTTCTGCAGAAAAGGACCTAGGGGTTACAATGGACGAGAAGCTGGATATGAGTCAACAGTGTGCCCTTGTTGCCAAGAAGGCCAATGGCATTTTGGGCTGTATAAGTAGGGGCATTGCCAGCAGATCGAGGGATGTGATAATTCCCCTCTATTCGACATTGGTGAGGCCTCATCTGGAGTACTGTGTCCAGTTTTGGGCCCCACACTACAAGAAGGATGTGGAAAAATTGGAAAGAGTCCAGCGCAGGGCAACAAAAATGATTAGGGGGCTGGAGCACATGACTTATGAGGAGAGGCTGAGGGAACTGGGATTGTTTAGTCTGCAGAAGAGAAGAATGAGGGGGGATTTGATAGCTGCTTTCAACTACCTGAACGGGGGTTCCAAAGAGGATGGATCTAGACTGTTCTCAGTGGTACCAGATGACAGAACAAGGAGTAATGGTCTCAAGTTGCAGTGGGGGAGGTTTAGGTTGGATATTAGGAAAAACTTTTTCACTGGGAGGTGGTGAAGCACTGGAATGGGTTACCTAGGGAGGTGGTGGAATCTCCTTCCTTAGAAGTTTTTAAGGTCAGGCTTGACAAAGCACTGGCTGGGATGATTTAGTTGGGTATTGGTCCTGCTTTGAGCAGGGGGTTGGACTAGATGACCTCTTGAGGTCCCTTCCAACCTGATATTCTATGATTCTATGAGGGGTTTGGGATGCAGGAGGGGCCTCGGGATGGGGCAGGGGGTTGGGGTGCAGGCTCTGGCTGGGGGTGTGGGCTCTGGGGGGGCAGAGATGAGGGGCTTGGGATTCAGGAGGGGTTCAGGGCTGGGGCCAGGGGTTGGGGTGCAGGGTCCCAGCAGTGTTTACCGCAGCTCCCAGGAAGTGGCCGCCAGGGCCCTGTAGCCCCTAGGAGCATGGGCAGCCAGGGAGGCTCTGAGCGCTGCCCTTGCAACCACAGATGCCACAGCTCCCATTGGTCGCAGTTCCCGGCCAATGGGAGCTGCAGAGCCGGCACTAGGGGCGGGGGCAACGTGCACAGCCTTCTTGGCTGCCCCAGTGCCTAGGAGCTGCAAGGACCTAGCGGCTGCTTCCGGGAGTTGCATGGAGCTAGGGCAGGCAGGGGAGCCTGCCTTAGCTCTGGCGCCCCCGCTGCGCTGCCAACTGGACTTTTACTGGTCCAACTGGCAGTGCCGACCGCAGCCACCAGGATCCTTTTTCAAGCAGGCATTCCAGTCAAAAACTAGACTCCTGGCAACCCTACTCTGGTCCCTGCTAAGAACTGAGCTGGTAAGGCCTGGCAGCTTCTTTTATTTGAGCCTACTTGGCTCTGATTGGCTGCTTCCATGAGGCCTCTCTAGGCAGCCTGGAGGAACCACCTTTGCTGTTCCTTGCCTGTCATTTTGCTGCTTTCCAGAACAGGACATAGTAGGACCTCAGGGCATCCTGTAGGGAGCCACAAAGGCCAAGTATGTCCAGTCACATACTTTCTATGCTTATGAATTAATAGATGATTACAGATTAAAGCCGATCCACAATCTTTAGCAACCACTTTATGTAACACCCCACTCTGAAAGACAACCAACAATATTGCTTCCACCAAAATAAACCTACTTATAGAAACTGTGGAGCTAAAATATTAGTGTTGTCTACCACTAAAGAATACAAACCCCATTTACATGAAAACTGGTCATCATGCTCAAGAGAAAGGCAGATTTCTCTCTCTCTCTCTCTCTCACACACACACACACACACACACACACACACACAATGTTTGGGTGTGCTTGGATCCAGGGTTTTGATTCAGGGTACAGATAGTTAAAGAAAAATGAAATCACAGTAATGCCCATTATATGGCCCATTGTCAAGGTGAAGGAGAATTATCCACAGCTGTTTCATTATAAAGTAAACTTTATAATGTCAGACTCTGAACATCATGGAAGCTGCTGGTGCTGCTTTCTGTAATAGCAGCATTAACTTTCCCTGCTGCTGGGATTTGCTCCTATTGCCTTATTATTTGACTTAGAAGAGGTTTTAAGATGAGAGTCTTGGTTGATTTGGGCCTGGTAATGCTCAGTAGTAAAAGAAATGTTCTCTTATATTTTTAAAGGGGCTTCCTACGGTAGCAATGTTACTTCATTTGTATAACTCAAATGACTCAACAGTGCTGCTGCCTGAATACAACAGACTTATGTCACCTAGGCAACTACATAATGTGCCATACTTAGTCTGCCAGCCAGAGAGTCACCCCAGTCCCCCATCTGTAGGCCTGCCTGATGCTGATGCCAGTGGTTTGAGGCAGAAGCTGAATTCCCTAATGGCTCTCTCCTGCTCCATGTTTGGAAAATTGCATGTCAGCTCCTCTTGACTTCTCAGTCCATGTAGGACACTCATCAGAACCCATAGAGCCACCCAAACTAGCAGGGGAAGCAAACAGGGGTTGGGAAGGTCATGGGTAACTCAGAGGTGTGGGGGCCTGAGTATAGGTTGTAAGAGAGCAGACGAGAACCTACATCTGTTACTTCATACAGGAACCTGCTAAATCTAGGACCGGACTTCCACCTTGGACGCTGGCCTGGCTCTCTTCTCAGAAGTGATCTCAGTGCAAGCCCTTGTGCCATGCTCAGACAAGTGCAGCAGAGAGTGAGCCTCCCAGCCCAGGTAGACAGACTTGCACTAGCTAGCGTGCTGAAAATAGCACTCAGGATGTGGCAGGTCAGGCAGAGACTGTGGATAGCTGCTGCTCAAGCCACAACATCCACACTCCTATTTTTAACATGTTAGTTCAAGCCAAAACTAGCCCAAGTCTATCTACCCAGGTTAGGAGGCTCGCTCCTGTGTTGTCTTGTGAATTCATGTCTAATGTGCTCTGCTTTTAAAGGCACTCTCAGCTGCAGTGTAGACATACCTAAGAGGTGGTACAGATTTTGACTATCTGGATGCAGTATTGCCGTATAGCCCTAGGGATATTCCTACCAATTGTGTGACAATGCTTTTAGGTTAATCTCCCTGGCTTTTACTGCTCCCTGGTTTAGAGAGGAAATTTGGGGAGCTTGGTTGGATGAAGCAAATTTCACGCTGTTCTTCAGACTGGAACTTCTCCTGTATTTTGTTCAAACCAAAGCAAGCCCCCAGGATTTGAACACCTAAAAAACTTGAGGGTGTATGGAAGTGGAGTCATGCTCAAAATTTCATTGTCTACTCTTATTCCAACAATGGGCTGTACCAAAATCCTAGAGCCAAACATCTTAAAATCAGGTCCAGATTTGAATTTGCAGTTGGGCCCAACCTACATTTTGCTATTATTTTCACTTGGAGCTTTATCTCCTTCTTTCAGATACCTCCCTCTACCTTCCCCAATCTTGTATCACAAGACCCCAAGTGATATCACAGTTGTGTTCTAATAGACACTCTCTAAAGACACAGCTAGAGACAGTTCCTGCTCCAAAGAGATTACATTCTAAGTAGATAAGACAGACAAAGTGTGGGAGAAAAGAAGTATTATTACCCCCATTTTACAGATGAGAACTGAGGTACAAAGTGATGTGCCCAGGGTCACACAGGGAGTCTGTGACAGAGTCAGGAAATAAACCCTCATCTCCTGAACCCCAGTCCAGTGCCTTCAACACAAGACATTTTATTATTGTTAAAAATATCACATTTAATTGGGATCACTTTACACAGACACACATTCTTTGCATGACTGTATGCTTACCACACCCTCCAGCTCCTCTGGCTGAGGAACAAAAAGGAAAACAAGCCAAATTCAATGGAGTTACACCAAGGATTAATTTGGGTTTATATGTTTATTCTGCTAATACTTTAGGGTAGCTCAATGAGTGAGGGCTATGGGATAAACTAAAGAAACCAATTCCTAAAACAATAAAAAAAAAAAAAAGGGGGGCCAAAAATTTTAAAAAAAAAAACTAACTCAATTTAGCCGCTCGGTTTGGCTTTAAATCTTGGTGCCGTGGGGATTTTTTTTTTCAGTTGAGTGTGAGTGCAGTTGTGGTTGAATGCTGGTTTATTTATGTATGCATGTGTTCAGGAAGTGCCAAGGGTAACTGCTCAGTGTTTAACCAAAGCACTGTAATTCCTTCAGTGCTCTCTGGTCACAGGATGGGTTTGATCTCTTCAGGCCACTAGATGTTCCATACATACATCTGTCTGTTGTAGTAGTTCTGGGGAACCAATCACCACAGTACATAATTCTTTTACTTGTGATTTGGTGTTTTCCCTGATTGACTAAAGGTACGTCTATACTTACCTCCGGGTCCGGCGGTAAGCAATCGATCTTCTGGGATCGATCCCGGAAGTGCTCGCCGTCGACGCCGGTACTCCTGCTTCGCGAGAGGAGTACGCGGAGTCGACGGGGGAGCCTGCCTGCCGCGTCTGGACCCGCGGTAAGTTCGAACTAAGGTACTTCGACTTCAGCTACGTTATTAACGTAGCTGAAGTTGCGTATCTTAGTTCGAAGTGGGGGGTTAGTGTGGACCAGACCTAAGGGGCATCCGTCTCTGTTAGTGTCTCTGGCCTCTTGGGAAGCCATCTGACTCTGTGCCGGATTGTCTCCCATTCTGGGAACAAAAGGCTTTTGATTGATATCGATTTTGCATTATTTTGTTTTATGACTCTGTACTTGTACCTATATAGTGTTCACACAGGTAAGTGCACAGCCCCCTGTCATCCCACCACTTTCCTGCATGGAGGAGAGTCCCTACTGGTAAGCATGATGAAAGAGGAGCAGCAGGGCTTGAGGGTAATTCCACAGCTCCTGCAGTTCTACCTATCACACAGAAGCCCTTCATAGGCACTGCACGCTGTGCAGACCGGGAGAGGGCAAAGCCACTTTCTGCAGTATCACTGTCCCCATTCTGCACGTCACAGGGAGTGTTACTTTATGTAATGAACCTCTTTGCAGACTGAATGCCCCATGAGAGGGCAGGGTTTGGATGTAACTGTGAGGGCACAGAATGGCTCCTACTGAGAGAGCCATGAATCAGAGATTGTCTGATTCAGAGATCTATAGGATTTCCCTGAAGACCATGTGACATCTATGGGTTCAGAGGCCCAAACCTCCTGTGAATGTCAGAGGGTTAGCTCTGCCCTCTGACCCTTGGGACAGGGCAATTCGGAGGACAGTCCAGGATGTTAACCTCAGAGTAAAGGTTTTTAAAGTGTCCAAATCCCATCAAAATTCAATGATATTTAGGCACCTAAATCACTTAAGTACTTCAGAATTTTACCCATAATCTCCAGTTGAATTTGTTATTGTCCTTCAGGCTTCTTTCTGGGAGGGAAACTACATGAAGGTAGTTGGTACAGTTGCATTGTTTATTTGCAATCAGCTACTCAGGATTGCTGATCTACTGGGTCTCAACGTGCAGTCCTTGTGGCATGCAACACACTCTGACTATGGGCCTGTGAAAACTGCACAATTTCAAGCTCACCCTGATACAACTTGCAGAAAAAAATAACCAAGCAAAGCAGGGGGATTCCAGTGGAGCTGAATAGTTTAACAGAAACAACATGGGCTGGGGATTAACCACTTGAACAGTTTGAAGGGAAAACATTTTTAGTTAGAATTCTTAACCTCATGGCTCCTCAGAGATTTTCTTTTCCTAATGGAAAAATGAATGTTGATCTTACAATACTTGTAGCTACAAATGAAAATAAAGTTCAGTCATGCCAGGTTGGATGGACACTCTGGTCAAGGTGCAGAGCCAATTGTAATGCACACCAGCCACAACCTCAATGGAGAAATGCAGCATCTCAGCAGATTAACCTGAGTTTGAAGTTTTTATTTGACAAGATTTTATTTAAAGGCTTTTTCTGAGTTCATGGGTTTTTGTTTTTGTTTTTTATTTGGAGTTACAGGCTTAATATCTATAATAAATCTGGTGTAGCAATAATCACATGCAGATTAAGTGAATTTTCAATGTGTTTTCAATGCAGAATAATTGACAAGGTGTCTTGGGCTGAATCTTCCGTGAGTTATGGGGGAGAGTTAGCCACCTGACTTGCATTAGCATCAATGGGAAACTTCACTGTCCACAGATTGGTTATAATCTGAATGTGCAACACAAGTAGGGTAAGAACCCATTTGGCTCTTTAAATAATGGTGCAATGGTTCACGCCCTGTGCATGGTGCTAAAAATGTAGCTGCTTGTATTGAATCAGTGCAGTTTAAATGTGGCTTCATGGGGGTGGGGGGAAACAGTGCTACAAGAAATGTGAAATATGCTGTAACTGCAGATGATCTGAACTGATAGTATAAGATGTGATGTGGAACCAGAGGTGTGTTTAGATTTGATGAGTGATAGTGGCACACGCCCAAATATCTGTCAGCATTAACCACTGCTGATTACATGTTCTATGTGAATGTTCAGATGAACGGCTAAGGCACCAAAGTAGACCCCCAGCCCAGGTTGAAAATGCCCTGGGTTGTTACAGCTGATATTCTGCAGTGACACCTCATTTATACTGAACCTATTCTAGGTGATTATGACTGCACTTTCTATGCACCAAAAATAGATTCAAGCCGTAGTGCCAGGGCATTCTCTTTATCATTGCGCCTTGTGATTGCAATTTTTGCAAGCTACCTTCATTTCATAATAAATGGAGCTACAAAGGGTAGGTTTCATAAGGAAGGATTTTTTTTAATTTGTATATTTTAATGAAGAAGCCTTTGTAGTCATTAAGATTTAAAAGCAGCTGTGTAACAACCAGTCCTAGTAGTGAGGATTGCTACATTTTCAGAAAGCTGACTGAATTTCTATAGATATAGAAAATGGACAGCTATATAGGTTACAGCACAATTATTTATGTAGTGTCCATTTTCTATGGGTTAAATATTCTGAGGGGAGAAAGCATGGTCAAGTGGATAGGGCACTGGGGTAGGAGTCAATAGAGTTGGGTCGGCCACCAGTCTGTTGCCCTCACCTCAGTTTCCCCAGCTAAAAAATGGGGATAACGATACTTACCCCTCCTTTGTGCAGCACCTTGATCTACAGAAGAGAGTTAATTTATTATTATTAAGAAGTTGGGTTTGACCTGTAAGACCCTAAATAGCCTGGTACTTTCCTGCTTGAGAGATGGCCTCTTTTCCAGGTGCTGTACTCTCACCATTGTGATCACCAGAGGTGCTTGAGCAGGAGTACATAAGGCGGCACTGTCAGCATGGTGCTCTCCATGAGGGATCCTGATTTTGGAAGCTGCTCCAGGCCTCATTCCAAAATAGCCCAAACCTCTACATTTCAGACTGCTGTGAGATCTATCTATTGACCTAGGCTTTGCGGGGAGGGACAGGCACAATAGGGCTGTCATTTATGGGGGAGGAAGTTACTGTTTGGGTTAGATTTTATTGTGGTTTCTTATTTTTTTTATTTGGGGTTTGATCTGCTTGTGTTTATCATTTTGGCAAAGGTGCCTAGAGCCCAGACTTGGTGCTTGTGTATACATATGCAGAGTTATACATCAAAAACAAACAAAAAGCATTCATCTCACCCATATCCACACATGCACACCGTTATATAAGGAGCCAAATGGATTCTTACCCTACTTACCCAATTTGTGTTGCACATTCAGATTATAACCAATCTGTGGACACCTCTCTCTGATTTTCTTCTGCATACTGTATCATGGAAAAAGCAAGATTAGAACCCACATCTCCCTGTTCGACAAGCACAGTCCCTACCACTTGAACTAAAAGAGCATCTTCGTTGGCTGTTAGCAGTATAATGCATATGGGTCACAACTGAGTAGCTCTAATTCTAACCAGTAGAGACGAGTGGTCCATAAAATACAGTAGCCAGTTTGTTACCGTATGCCTGTTTGCATGTGCAAATGGGATACTCTGAATGGAAATACGGATAATATTTTCACAGTCTGGTACCTAAATGGCACGGGCAAAACGTGTGTTCACTGCAGTGAGTGACTAAGAGCGTAAGAAGGTAAATAGACAGAACATGGCAATAGGTTCCATGCTTAAAGGGCCTGCTGAGGTTTTCAATTCTCCACCATGCCTCAGGTAGCTAAGTGCTGGAACTCTGTGCAAGCTACTGACAGACAAAGCTGTGAGGATGAGACACAGAGTGCCCTAAACAAACAGAGTCAGACAAACTATAAGCTAACCAGAAGGAAAGCGGCTTTCTCTCAGTCAATAGCTTACAAACAGAGGGCTCCAGCACTGGGCTCCCTGGAGCCCAGGTGGGGAATTCAAAGCCTCCATGGGCTCACTTCCATGAGTGCCTCCCTTTAATTAATTATGCAGCCTGAACCCATGGCCACAGTCTACCTGGCTACAAGTTACCCTCTCACTCCCTCTGCTGAATTGCTGCAATGCAAAGACATTTTGCCTCACCACTTAACCCCTATTTTCCATCCAGTGTCTTTTTCATACCTGGTCTAGTACAATAGTCACAGAGCCCTTTTAGTGTCCCAAAGCAGAAAACACGTTGGTGAGTGTGCCTGTGAGACTTTAGTTTACTGTTAGAATTGGAGACTGGCCAGCCTATCCTAAGAACAACTACTGTATCCTGTATGTACAATACTTAAGAGTGCATAGATGACAAAAATACACCCTGCCCTTGATCCTACAAGGTGCTGAGAACCCCCCCAGCTCCCAGTGAAGTCAACGGGATTTGAAGGCACTCCACACCTTGCAGACTCATCCTTTTTGTCTGTACAATTCCCCTTCATTCACGTTTGTTTATCTCATTGAGGTTAAGGGTACAGTTGGGTCCATATTAAGGAAAACTCAAACAATCCCTTGCATTCCATATTGCATCCATGTAAACATTGTGGTAATTATGGGCAATCTAGGTGACCACTGCAGTAGGGACCAAAACCCACTCCCATTGAGGTCACTGAATTGACTAGGATAATGATGTAACACTTACTGCAAGTCACTGCTGTACATGTAGTTACCATGCTACTTAAATAGCCAACTTAAAATATATTTTTGCGTTATTTGTTTAGCCACAATAAATGTATTTTAAGTTGGCTATTTAAGTAGCATGGTTAATAAGGAAATTAGTGATCCTTATTTAATATACTGTAATTAGTTTAGATTTTTGCAGTGGGTTTAATAAAAGCTATGGCTGCCTTGATGCATCTTCCTGGCTGCAGGTCATGTGGAAAGTAGTGCAACATGGCCACACAACGAGGCGTACTGCAGTGCTCCCATCAAGCTCAGAAAATGTAAGGGGCTACTATTGACTAAAAGAAGAGTGACTTTAAATACCCTTCTAGTAAGTGACTCAGAACCTCCCAGTGCCACCTTACCTGGAATATACTGGATCAGGCATTTTGGACCTCAAATACTAGTTACTTTAGGGAAATGAGAGTACTTTATTCCACCTTAGGGTATTTATTTTTTGCAGTGTCTTTGGACTTAAAGCTCAGTCCTGCAATCCTTGCACAGCCAAGGCTAGGCCCTTATTTTACACAATCTATTCAAACAACGGACAGTGAATTACATGGCCCCTAGTGCATACTGTGAGTGTCACATTGGTGTCAGGCATCACTTGCACAGAGGTGGGGTTGTGTGGGCAGGAGGAGAAGGCACTCAGACACCATTATGACGGGGATCACATAAGGTGTCTACTCCACTATCATCAGGTGTGTATACATACCGGAGCAAGCTTTAATTTACCAAGCTCCGACACTGGAGCAATGAAGCCACAGCAGCACAGGGGCTGTACAAACCCACCTAGAAACCTGGGTAATTACTTGGGCAGCTAGCCCACACTGCAGCCTGTGCTGCTGCTTCTTGCTGCTCTGGTACCTAACCTAGCTAGATTAAAGCTGGTTTAGGTGTGTATACACAAGCTGCAGTCACACCCCGTGTCTGCAGCGTAGACATATCCATTGATAGATGGATTGGGGCAGGTCCAGGAAGGACAATGGTATCTGTGACATGGATCCAGTGTCACAAAAGCTCCCACTAGACTGGAATTAGGGTGACCAGATGTCCCGATTTTATAGGGACAATCCCGATTTTGGGGTCTTTTTCTTATATAGGTTCCTATTACCTCCCCACCCCCTGTCCTGATTTTTCACATTTGCTGTCTGGTCACCCTAGCTGGAACAGTCATCTTGGAAGGGCTGCATTGCCTAACCTTCTGTTGGTAGATACAGAGAAGTCCATGCTAAGGTTGAAGTGGGGGGGAATGAATTCCATTCCCCACCACCACCACTTAGCTGCCTGAACAACGATTCCGTGAAAATAACAATTCTCAAACCTCATAAAAGTCCCAGGAAAAACCCAATGCACCATTAGGAGGCCCAACCCAACATGCCTTTCTGCACTTAGGCCTGGTCTACACTAACACCCCAATTCGATCTAAGGTACGCAACTTCAGCTACGTGAATAACGTAGCTGAAGTCGACATACCTTAGTTCGAATTTACCGCGGTTCAGACGCGGTCCACACACGGCAGGCAGGCTCCCCCGTCGACTCCGCGGTACTCCTCTCGCTGAGGTGGAGTACCGCAGTCGACGGCGAGCACTTCCTGGTTCGAATTATCGCGTCCACACCAGACGCGATAAATCGAACCCGGAAGTTCGATTGCCAGCCGTCGAACTACAGCGGTAGTGTAGACAAGCCCTTAGAAAGCCACTTACCTGGCTTTATTTAATCTAGCTAAAACTGAGCTCTGCAACAGTGGCAATGCATGGGCAGGGGGCATGCAGGGTCACTTGCCTCCTCAGATTTGCTGCTTGGCTTTTACTGAGCATGCTCACACAGACTGAGTATGCTCAGTAACACTACTGAAGCCGGCTGCCTTCACTCTGTCGCTCCCACTATCGGCAAACATGGGTAACCTCTGAAGGGGGAATACTCCACGCTCCTGCGTATGGTGTATGTTGTGCCAGTCACAACCCCTTCAGGAAACTAGGAGTAAGGTGGAGAGTTGCTGTGGGAAAGTTTAGGTTTTGTTTTTTTTAATTTAACTATCAAAATATTAATTTGTTAGTCAAACGTCTTTACAGAATTAGGTAAATTGTTTATATTTTACCCAAATGTAATCTAATGCATTTAAGCAAACCTTACAAACTCCCCAGAAAAGGGTATGTCACAGGATTTTCTACTCACTGCCGGAGGGCTTCCTTCTGGCCACATCTGGGGATTAGCTCTTTCAGCCTGATATCCTCTTCTTGAGGTTCCTCAGCCCGTTGCCTTGCTCTCTCAGTCCCCGGCCCCTCTCTTGCACCTCAGAAGCTGCAATGCCTCACTCTCATGGTTTAGCCCTCCAGCAAAGTCACAAGAGTCCTCCCCTTCTGGGGTACTATCACAGCCTTCCTCGCTGTCACAGGCAGCCCTTAAGTTCACTGTTCTGGCAAAGCCTCTTCCTATGTGGCTAGAATGCACGGCTCCAGACAGCCTCCAAGTTCACTGCCCACAGTACGCCACTCACTCAGTGGCTGGTAGGGGAACCCAGGCTCACTCTCTACTTTGGGTTCCAGTCCAGGGCTCTATCTCCAGCAGTGACGGCAACCAAAAACCTTCCTGCCATTCCCCTGGACTACTTCCTACCTTGCCTCTCCCATGATCACATTCTTCACCCTTCTAGCCAAACCGCTCCTTTTGGGTCTAAATCCCCCTCTCTCCCTTGTCCCAGAGTTAGTGACTGCAACCCTCTTCCCTGCTAGCATCTCCCTGGTTTTATAGAAGCCCCACCTGTTCCTGCCCATGTGAGCTTCCTTTAATTAGGGCTCTCTTCTCAGCCTAAATATCCCCCAACTTGCAGCCTAATAGTTAATTGGCCCATCTAGCCTACATTAATCCCTTCAGGGCGAGTGTGGGGCACACACTCCATCACAGGGTAGATTTGGAAAATCTAGTACACGTGCATGTACACTCTTTGTATTAAATTTTCAAATGCTAACACTTATTTATTTTCCTGATTTAGAACACCTATCGCCACAGCATGTCACGTGCATGCTAATATTTATCATAATTTTTAACCAAAATATGGTATGTACTTTACATGTATGATTTGGGGAATGTTAGCTAGTAAACACAAATGTAGACCAAAAAAATACCCTAACTTCTTTAACTGCAGGCTCCCAACAGAAACAAGATAGGGGCAGTTGATTCTTGCCTGAAGCTGCAGTAATTTCATGGTTACAGCATGTATATTAAGAGGCTGTCTTGTGGTTAACACACAGGACCAGCAAACAGGAGATCCATGTTCTATTCCTAACTCAGTCCCAGATTTTTTTGCATATTCTTGGCCAACCTCTTGTGCGTCCATTTCCCCCTTTCTAAAATGGGACAATGACATTTACCTAGTGTAAAAGGGGGCGTGAGGCTTAATCCACTAATGTTTATGAAGTGCTTTGTGATTCTTGGAATAAAAGCACTACAGAAGTTGTGAGCATTATAATTAGGGCCCTACCCAATTCAGGGCCATGAAAAACGCGTCACGGACCGTGAAATCTGGTCTTTTGTGTGCTTTTACCCTATATTATACAGATTCCACCGGGGAGACCAGTGTTTCTCAATTTGGGGGTCCTGATGCAAAAGGGAATTGCAGGGGGTTCACAAAGTTATTTTAGGGGGGTCGCGATATTGCCACCTTTACTTCTACGCTGCCTTCAGAGCTGGGCGGCCGGAGAGTGGCAGCTGCTGACTTAGGGCCCAGCTCTGCAGGCAGCAGCACAGAAGTAAGGGTGGCAATACCATACCAGGCCATCCTTACTTCTGCGATGCTGGCGGCGGCTCTGCCTTCAGAGCTGGGCTCCTGGCCAGCAGCCACCATTTTCGAGCTGCCCAGCTCTGAAGGCAGTGCAGCAGCTAGCAGCAGCACAGAAGTAAGGGTAGCAGTACCACAACCCCCCCTACAATAACCTTGCGACCCCCACCACAACTCCTTGTTGGGTCAGGACCCCTACCATTACAACATTGTGAAATTTCAGATTTAAATAGCTGAAATCATGACATTTACAATTTTTTAAATCCTATGACCGTGAAATTGACCAAAATGGACAGTGAATGTGGTAGGGCCCTAATTATAAGCTCTACTTTGACTCTAATACATCCCCTTTTCGTGTCAAATACATCACTTTTTAAACTGGTTCATAGGCATGGACTCACAACAGATGTATCGTGAAGGGGTGTATGCTGGCATCTTGCAATGGCGCATGGAGAGTAATAACCACTGGCATACCAGACAGCCTGCTTGCACACTGGAAGTGGCATTCAATCCAGGTAACACAGACACCGGTTAAAAGGGGGAATCACCTACGGTACTGGCCTGGGACTCAAGCTATGTGGGTTCAATTCCCAGCTCAACCACAGACTACCTGTGTTACACTGGGCAACTTGCTGAATCTCTCTGTGCCTCAGGTAGTCCCCCAATCTGTGAAATGATGATAATAATACTGCCTTTGTTGCATCAACTGAGACTGTAAACTCCTTGGGGCAGGAATTGTCTCTTATGCTTGTATGCCTCATACAATAGGGCCCCAATTTTGGTTGGGGTCTCTAGGCACTACTTTAATAATATTTTATTAATCCACATGGTTTAATGGAAGAGTGACTGCAAGCTGTCTTTTTTCACACAGGTTTGAATTGTATTTGACATCAGTTCCTGCAGGGATTTTCTTGTTTGTTTGTTTCTTCCTACCAGAGGTATTTATCGATGCTATGAGGCAATCTATGGCAATGTATAATTTTAGGCTTTCCTGCTTGACAATCTCGGCTCAAATAAATAATGTTGACAATTTCAAATTAAGGACCTGGGAGCTCTGCCTGAGCAAGGATTGTGGGGATCAGGCACTTGATTTTTTAAAAGCAAGTGTGTGTTAGAAATCTGGGCTCTAACTTTTATATTAATTTTTGTGACCCTGCCTGACACCACCTTTTGCAGCCTCATCAAATAAGCCCTTTTTGTTAATCTTTATGTGCCCCTCTTTTGCCTCTGCCTAGCAGTGCACAGTACTTCTACTGTTACAGCTCCTGGCCTTTCACACAGGCCTCGGGGCCTTGAAGTGTTGTCAGCTTGTAGCAAAGGGCATGTATTTTATAGAACCTTCGTAGAGCAGAAACATTTTCAATAATGAATACTTCACAGCGCTACAGTAGAAAACCCTTGGATATACAAACAGTTTTAGTAATACATTATAATAAGTTTCCAGTTAAAAATACTTTACTTTTGTTATTTATTATCTGGCATCTTAAAGCATGTTTTACAGCTATTTAAAATCATGAAATTGCGAGCCAAAGCCTGCAAACCTTATTCAAGGCCAAGTCTTGCTTGCCTTTCTCATGTGAATACTCTCATTGAAGTCAATAGGAGTTTTGTGTAAAGGTTGTAGGCCCAGCCCTACTCACATGAGTAGACCTATTGAAGTCAGTGGTGCTATTGTATGGGTAAGAATTACTCACATCACATGAGCAAAGGCTGCAGGATTGAGCCCCAATGTGCTTGGTAGAAACTGGTTATATGTATTGTCTGTTGGAAAAAAACAAAAAAAACCCAATGTATTTTATAACATAAAGGGTATTATAAAATGCATTGTTGATTAATTTAAAATATAGCAGCATATAATAATGATTTCATAAAAACTAATATATCAGACCAAATTCTGCTGTCATTTACCCTGGTGTTAATCTGCAGTAACTCCATTGAAATCAGTGGTGTAGCGGAAAGCCAAATTTGGCCCATCATTCCTAAATAGAACCTTAATATTAAATTTTACTTGGGATTTCTTTTTTTGTCACAGTGTGTAGAAAAAAATAGCGCTTTCTTTGTGTTCTTTTTAAATTAAAGGAATCGTGCTGTTTTATTGAGGTTAAAAAAAAAGTGAAGTTATATGAAAAAAATAAATGTATTTTCTGATAAAATTGACTATGGGATACAAAGCAAGCTGCCATCTGAAGTCTTTTGAAACACTGACCCAAATTTTACTCTCGGTCACACCAGTTCTAATCCAGATTAACTCCACTGTGTAACTGATATTAGATTCTGGCCTTTATATGAAAATTATAGAGCTACAGTATACTAAAAATAGTGGGGTCAAAGTGATAATCCTCTGTAGAAAAGGAGAATGCTAACAAATATCTACCAATCAGGCAACACATGCCATTTTTCAAAATGCTAATAAAAAGATTAATAGCACTGCTTTGACATCCTAAAGCCTTTTGGAAACTCTTCCTATTAAAAACACATTATAAATCATTTTTAGAGAGAAAGCAAGTCCTATTTAATCAAATAAATTACAATGGAATCTTGATAACATTTAATGAAACTTAATGTGTTTAGAATAATTGTAAGTGTTGCTAAATTAGTCAGTTCTGTACGCCTCTTTACAAGCTGCATTACTTTGGAAGCTTAACAGAGGATTGGAATTAGCAAAATAAGACTATTCATTCACCTCATTTCTGCTCATCTTGGATCCAGTCCTACTCCCAGTGAAGACAATGGCAAAACTCCCAGAGACCGCAAGAAGATTAGGAGGAGACACTTTGTTTGATAGGAACACATAATGGAAGGCCTGATTCAAACCCCATGGAAGTCAATGGAGAACTCCCATTAATATCAATGGGTTTTGGATCAGGCCCATATTGAGTAAAAGTCCACAAAAGAAGAGTCACAAAACACTGGAGGGAGCCGAGCCTGCATTGGTTCCAGGATGTGCAAACAGGCACAGAATGGAGTTTTGCCTTGCCTAACCTATGGTGCGTAAACAGATATTGCAGATGGCCATGGAGAATCCTGCACATGTTTTGAGCCACATCACACACCCGCTACAAATACCAGATAAGCGTAGAGGATATTGGGCATGATTGGGGGCAGAGGATGGATGTGTCTGGACAGAACCAAGCATATATTTTTCATCTGAAATCAAATGCACTAAAAGCAACCAAAAAACAGCAGTGGAAAACTCTCTGTCTGTAACAAGATGCAGAGAAACTACAACCCAATGGGAAGAAGTCCTGGGTTCTAATCCCAGCTCTGCCACTGCTATGGTTGCTTTGTGCCCTTGAGCAAGTCACTTAATCACTCTGTGCCTCCATTTTTCCATCTGTAAAGCAGGCATAACAGCAGTGAGCCATCTCAGTGGGGCATTGTGAGGATTGTTAAAACATTACTTTGAACACACAAAGTTCTATACAAATGCCAAGGCTTGTTATTTGGATCTAGACCAGGATTGGAATTTTTCTGAAGTTTGGGGATATGTTCATATCCAGAGTTTTGCTTTTGCTTATCTAAAGGGTACTGGGCCAGCACCAAAGTTCTGGAGAGAATTAAAGTTCTGGGTTGGTAGGATCCTTGGGGTTGTGTGGAAAAGTCCCACTGGAAACTAAGAAGCGGGAAAGGTGACAACAATATTTTACCCTTCCAGGAACTCCCACAACTGACATTAAAAAATGCAGTGATACATTCTTTGCCATTATGCACATAATCATTTTGGGGTCTGATGTTCCTCCCACTGAAGTACAAGGGAGAAATTATACATCATATACAGTGAAAATTTTGGCATCCAATTCCTCCCACATATTTCAATGGGAGGAAGGAATTAAATGCCAAAACCCAAAATGAGCATCCTGGACATATCCCTCAAAACCATAACTCATTTCATGGCACGGTACTCATTGTACACTCGCACTGACCTCCATCCCACGCGACACAAACCCAGCCGTCGCCCTCCAATTACCAAGATAAGTTATTGCTATTTAAAATTCTGACTGTGAAATTGATATTATGGCAGAGTTTATGTAGGTAAAAAAAGTGTAATCCATTATTTAAGATTCCTCCTACTCTATTTATTTGTGGAGTTCTCTTTACCAGAGTTTTGTCTCAGAGAAACTGGCGTCACTCACACACTGGACATCAGTAGGTTGAGAACACAGAATAACATAGGGTAGATATTTGTGAGGGCCTTTATCTGATCTTCATGTTTGTGTGCACAAAACTGTGCATGTTTGCGCCCTCCTATCACCTGCCCTTTAAATCATGCACTCCCAAGTGTTAAAATTTGCACTCACAAAGCTCATCAGGACAAGTGCAGATGTAAATTTTAATGCTAGCATGCACAGATGTTAGATATTGGTTGCGCCTATTAAGTAAGACTGATCTTTGAAAATGTAGGCCCATATAGCTTTGATTAGAAGCTGCACCAATAAGTTTTAATAGAAGCTTTTATTGTTAAAGCAGGGGGAGAAAGCATAGCATGTGTAAGCCCCAGAATGTACAACTGGGTTCTACATCTGAAACCTTATCCTTAACTCAATACCACTTTAGCTTATATTTGCCTCATGGTACTTCAATGTTGCAGTAGTCTATTATTTATTATTAGTAATTATTTGTACTGCAGTAGCACCTTGGAGCACCAGTAATGGACCAAAACCCCACCGTGTTTCTCAACCTGTTCCAGGTGGTGGCCCCTTATTCAAAGTCAAAAAATTTTCACAATCCCCTTACACTTACTATAAAGTAAGAGTAAAAATGTATCAATGATAACAATGATCAGCCTATAGAATTTGTGTGTGTGTGTTTTGGGATGTTGACAGAGAATACTTCAAGGGTACCAGTGTGTGGAGAGCCAGGAATAAGATTTTCTTTGCTTTAGATTGTCATACAATTGTCAACACCCTGTGACCCCCGATTACCTTTTTGTGATGCCCCCCAGAGGGTCACAACTCATTGGGTTTAGAAACACTGTGCTACACACTGTAGTATGTATTTTCCTTAGCCATGCTACTTTATGCTGTGATCACATCAGATTTCACAAGCTAAGCAAGGTACGGTCAGGTCAGAATCTGGATGAGAGACCTCCAGGTGCAGGAGGAAGTGGTGATGCTGGTTCAGTAGATGATGCTTTTCTCTCTGAGTTTGCATTTAACCAATGGCAGCTACAATACTGCTGTAAGTACCATTTTTCAGGTGAGATTTAAGCCCCCTTCTTTCCAAATAACAAATTTTAATCTCTACCTGCACATAGAAGATGTTCATAGAATCCCATCATTCATCCCACCATTGCAACTTCTTATTACACAAATAATCCTCACTCACATAAGTGATTCCCACTAGCTTTAATGGTATTGCCTACATGACTGAGAATTTCTCATGAGATTAAGGATTTTAGGATGAGGATCGTAGTTCCTGCTTTTTCTCCCATTGAAGTCAAAGAGAACTTTGCCATTGATTTCAGCGGGAGCAGGATCTGGCCCATAGAGCTATTGATAAAAAGAAATATAGTAATCCTCTAATCTAAGGTAATATCTACAAAGGTGGTGAGCATCTGTCACTACCACTGACATCAATGGGACTTTCAGGTGCTCAGCACTTCTGAAAACAAGATCACCCTCATTTAGTGCCTAAATACAACATATGTAATAAGTTTAAGCACTCAGGGTTTAAAATAAAAAATCTCAGCAGATGATTCACAAATGAAAGTGTAGATCAAATAAAATGTATGTTGCTATTTTATTTTTATTTTTTAACTATTTGGTTTATTTTGGGGATTACATATTCTTGAATTTCCTGTGTCTCATTTATTTCAGTGTTGGTCTGAGGCAGATGGTATAATTTTCCTTTAAACAGCATGGAACATCTGGAAGCTGGGCTATATGTGTCACAGGTTTGTGTTTTCTTATTTTTATGGGACCAAACTCCTCGAGGGATCACCCAAAATCCACATCATGTTCTTGGGTACAGATGTTTACCAAGGGATCATTACCCTAGCAAATATATTTATATCAACACATGTTGGCAGTTGGCTTCCTACCAGCTCCACATCAGAGGAGGGTGAATTTCTCCACCACAGGGATAGAATAACGTGCATGGGTAAAATGAACCTCACTGAAGTGGTTTTGGGACAGAAGGAATTAAATGCGCTAGGCACTGCACAAAACATAGTCTTCTTGGCCAAATCAAACCCCTTTCTGCAGCTCTACTATCTGAGATGAGAAAGATGTGGATTTGAGTTTAAGCCCACTTTGGAGTTCGGAGGAATCCATGAGTTAAATGCTGCAGCCCACAACCAACTTCTTTAAAGTTTCTTTTCAGAGATAGCATATAGAGATGTGACGAGGATTTCCCATTAAGCAGAGAATACACATAGCTCCATCTAGAGTAATCTTTAACACTAGATTTAAAGCACACACATATATGCAACAATTATAACTGGAGCCAAATAAAGGAAAAATACATTAAATGATCATTCTGAATTCATTCCAAACTGTCTGATTCAATCAGACCTGATTAACCCCGTGTTTAGATTTTCAGAGTGTCTGGAGATAAGAATAACTGAAGTGGTAGCTAAATCTATTGTATGCATGCATACTGCATATTACTGTATCACTAGTTATTGTTTGTCTAAAGTTCTCTCCCCTCACACACACACAACAAGTTTACAAACTGATTTAGAATAATTGGGTGTGACTGCAAAATAAACAGAAATCTAGTCACTGGAGAAGTCTCCAGGCAGAAAAGAACAGGGTCACTTCTGTAAATTTGTGGTGTCACTGAAAATACACAAAGATATATAGGATGGAAACCAGAAATGAAGTGAAATGCACTACAGCTATAACATATCTGTGCATATATTGTACCGATACCACATAGATAAAGTAGCTTCATATTTCTCTCTTTTCTCTTACCTCTCTGAGTTCAAGGTGCCACTGAAGGTTGTTCTTTCATTGTGAAATTCCATTTGTCCTTGAAGCAGGGAGATTCTTCTCCTGCACATGCCAAGATTCTATTCAGCTAAGAGCCAGTTTCTCAGGCTTGTTAATGTTTCTGAGGATGGTAATAAAGGAATAATAATAAATAACTGGAAACAAAAATATGGACCAAATTCTGCCACAAAGACCTGCCACAAATGGACACATGTATGTACTGCCAAAGTGCACCCATCTTCTAGCCATCAGCTGACACCCAAACTCCGCTTAGAACAGATTGTTCCTTCTAGAAGTATTATTAATCTATATAGGAGGCTGTGAATAGCAACAAGGTCAGGAGGTGTCTACACAATGGTACAGTCCTCAATGGGGTTTAGGGTGACCAGATGTCCTGATTTTATAGGGACAGTCATGATATTTGGGGCTTTATCTTATATAGGCACCTATTACCCCCAACCTCTGCTAAGGCTGTTCTGTGTTAACCACTTTCTTGGGGATTTCTCTGGTGTGGGAGAATCCCCAATAGATGTATGGCTCCCACGTCCTGCTGCCCCTGGTGGAGGGGATGTGTTGGGGGCATGGCCAAGAGAGAAGGATAAACTTAGTGAACTGCAACCTCTGGCTTGTTCCCAGATACTCTGTCCTGTGCACCTGGGACCAACTTTGCCCCTGCTCGCTCCAGGACAGGTTTAACAAAAAGCTGGTTCACAGCAACCTTTATAACATCCCCGTTCCATACCTCAGAGCTGCACCAAGTGCAGCATGCCCAGTCCAAAGGATTTTGCCCTTTTATGTCTCGTTCATTATTAGCAATTATTTTGCTCAACGATAGAGCAGCCCTATAGCTAATGATCCTCATTTTTACACAGATAAAATACCCTGTTGATTTTTGGGCAAAGTGCACATGCCTCTTCATGAGATTATAAACCAATGTTCTAAATGATTGTTCTGAGGTTGCAGTTCAGCTCAGCATGTGCCATGGAGTGGGTTATCTGCCCTACCACAGTGGAACATTATATCTTGTAATTTTTTATAGGGAGCAGTTGACAAGCCAGCAAAAATGGCATCATATTAATGAAATTTACAACACTGGAATGACCATATTTAACTTGACATCAATGATTATATAAGAGTATGATGACTGTTCACTGGATCAGTCAATGGATGGTAACACCACTGAGGGAATGCTGTGTTTTGGTTGCAAATATTAATAGGCAAGAAAGAAAAAAATATATTGGGGTGGGGGAACCTTATATACAGGTCTGGAGTTTGCAAAACTCATTCACCAATTTTTGTTTTCATAGTCTGGGATAAACCAATCCAAGAAGTGCCCTCCCCATGTCCCTCCCTCATTCCAAATAATTAACCCCTTAATCCCAACACATTGCCTTAGCAGCATGTCATGAACATGTCAGAGATCAAAGACTTGCAGGCTCTCGTTGTGATGTAGCTTTTTGATTCGTAGGTGTGAGGATACGAGAGTCCTGAACCCCGGGCCTGTGAGCCGCTGCCACAGCACCACCCAACAGCTCTTCTAGTGACTGGAGAATTGGAGCCCTAAGGCCTTATGCTCCACTAATGGTACCGCCCGCAGGGACTTGATTAGAGGAGCTCCAGAGCCCCTGACTATGCCAGGTACACAATTTAAACCAGAAAGAGACACAGGAAGTTGTCTGTGCAACAAGTTAGTTCCTGGCTTGCTGCTGCTACAGAACCTGCCTTCCACTACCTGACTTGTTCTCGCCTGTGGTTCCTGCTTTGCTCTTGATTCCTGCCCCTGTTCTCTGGCTCTGATCCTTAGCTTGACTCCTGATTCTGATTCCAGCTCTGACTCTTGGCTTGGGTTAATGACTCCTGATCCCGACTCCTGCTCCAACCACTAGGTTTGACTGCCCATGTCCCGGTTATAACAATAGGCCCCCACCCCTCTCCTCAGCTGGCCCTCTTGCTCTTCAACTGGCCCTGCAACTCCTTCCAAATGTTTCTTCAGGCTAAAGCAGGGATCAGCAACCTTTGGAACTTGGCCCATCATGGAAATCTGCTGACGGGCCGGGACAGTTTGTTTACCTGCAGCATCTGCAGGTTCAGCTGATGGCAGCTCCCACTGGCCGTGGATCGTCATCCGCGGCCAATGGGGGCTGCGGGAAGTGGCATGGGCCGAGAGATGTGCTGGCCACTGCTTCCTGCAGCCCCCATTGGCCTGGAACGGCGAACCGCCAGCGGATTTCCCTGACAGGCCACATGCCAAAGGTTGCCAATCCCTGGGCTAAAGGATGGCCTTTGCTATGTATTAATGATAGAGGAAACCACCCCTTTAGAAGCTATGCTGACACAGTAGTAATAGTAAGCACTTAATATCTTTAGATCTCAAAGCAAAGGTGAACAAGCAGAATGGTTTCCATTTTACAGATGGAGAAACTGAGGCACAGAGAACTGAAGTTAGTTGCCTAATTCACACAGAAAGTCAGTGACAAAGCCAGAAATAAAACAAATGTCTTCTCTATTCCCCTATGACTTTCATATGCTACCTCCCTCTAGTCCACGCCTGTATAAGGAAGCCCTCAGGCTAGTAGATGTCTGCTTCATTTTCAAGCCCTGAATTTACAATATTTCAGCAGTGCGTAAACTGGAACGTTGCCCACTTTTGTTCCTCGTGAATTTTCTAATCAATTATTTTTTCTTATTAAATCTAAAATTTATATTTACCATATATGGAATCATATTGTCAGAGATGAAAAAGCCTCACTGGGTGCTTGATCTTGTCCGCAGCAAGCACGGTTCTCCAATAGTCATGCATCATTAACATTAAAGTGATCCTACACTGATTCTTATCTAAATCACTCTTCAGCATCACAGGCAGCATTCTGAATATTTCTTCTGAGAAAAGAGCATCCTCCTGTGTCCTGTGGGTCTTCTATGCAGCCTGACAAGAGCATGCTTGGCATGGAATCCTGCCATTTGGATGTCAGACATGTATCCAGGACCTGGCAGAAAGAGCAGGAGTTTCTAATCTGGTCATAGGGATTTAGTTATTTATGAATGTAAAGTCCTAGCTGGGGAATCTATGCTACAGTTTATTCAGCTGCAGTGTGGGGGCTTTCCCTGAAGTAAAACAGAAAAATAAAACATGACAACACACAAATAAAATCGTATTCACTTTTATACCACGACTTTTACTTTTGGAAGGAAAAGCATAATATTTAAAGGAAAATATTAACCAGTAAAGATCTTGAAATTGAATTGTGTAAATATACTTTAAGCCAAACCCTGCATGCCTCACTCACTCAAGATCCCCCTTAACTATATTGTTATTTCATGTCACCTACTTCTGTGGGCCAAATCCTGAGGACCTTACTCAGGGCCAGATTCTCAGCTCCACTGAGTTTACACTCAGCACAGATGAGGCTAGCAGGCTGCTGGGGAGAAGGAAAGTTGGCTCTAAACCACTCATTTGTCCCTTTGATCCTGGGCTAGTGGTGACTACTTTAAATTATACCAAGTGTGGCCATCCACATATATCAGGAAGAGTACCATGAGCTTTGTCCGACTCTCAACAGCACCTCCCTCGCCCTCTAGACAGATGACACAGAGCTGGCTACACTACCCAATGATTCCCCTCGGTTGGAGGTATTCTTGACCCCACCTTTAGGACAGCAATAGGTCAGCTTTGTGCAGACTCAGCAGTGCTGAAACTAGTACAAAGCAGGTGGAGTTGGGGCCAAGCACCTATCCTTGAGTTTTTACTTTGAATTAGCTTAAAGAAAAGCTCTGGTCAACTTTGACAGGAGTTTTACCAGAATAGAGAGTGATAAAATAGTGACCAAGGCCCTCAGGTTTGACCCTATGTAAGTGAACAGCTTTAGAAACTACTGTATTTTCATATGGGTTTTATTTGTATTTATTTTTGTTATTTTGCAGTTGTCTGGCTTTCATCTAGTCAGGGACAGTAATTTACTTCGGTCAGTAGAGCAGATGTATGAAACTGTAAAGTAATATTAGGCTATTCCTAGGACAGCCACTGCAGATTGATAGGAAATCAGAAATAATCATTCTAGGGAGCCTAACGTCCTACTTCTTGGCTCTTGACGTAAATCCTACCTACACTCTTAATGCAATGTGCTAGGTGACACAGCTCTGTCCCCAGTGATCAGCAGCCCACATTATTAAAATAACACAAGCAACATGACCATAATCAGTCTCTGTTTCAATGTTTTTTCTGATGTCAGAATAATTCAGATGCCCGGATGGCTGAAGCAGCTGTGCCAATAGATATGTGAGCACAGAAAAACACAGCCGTTTTCCAATTTCTGAAGGCCATTATATATGCCCTTGAGCAACTGATTTACCAATTTTTTTAAGTGCAAAAGTGGTGACTAGTGATATTTACCTTCATACAAGTTACTTTTGTAGAGATTGGCTTCACATGAGCCCTAAGGACCGAACATTGAGTCTAGTCACCCCCAACCCATGGAAAAACCCTACTTCACATCAAGGATCTCATTTGCAAACAGTATAGCCTCTGAAAACCTGGTAGAATTTACTGGTTCACATGTGGATTTTGTACCAGTATGACTATTTCAGTTAGGAGTGTGATTTTTTTCTACTGAAATTGTTATACCAGTAAAACTTTTAGTGTGGATGCAGCCATATCAGTGTAAAAGTGCTGTATACCAGTTATACCAGTATAAACACATTTATATTGATATAACTGCATCCACACTAGGAGGGTTGTACCATTTTAACGACAACTGTACAGATAAAGGGTAAAATATTTGTGTCTAAACAAGGCCTCAGGTATGCAGTAATCAAATGAATATTAAGAAAGGATGTGAGACTCTGTCCCTTCTCAGTTTCCCTGACTGCAGGAATCTGGCCCAAATTTGTTACTCCCCCTATTAAGGATAATGCTCTATTTCCCCATATTTTATTTCAAGATAACCCTTCATTAATATAAATGAGGGATGTTCCAGCCTGATCTAAAGCCTTTGAAATCTATAGAAAGACTCATTGACTTCGAGACTCTGGCACTAGGTCTTATCCTTTTGGCCTGGCTCAAGAAGACAAAAGTGAATAAGCGTCATTGTGAAGGGCTGTCCCCGTGACAGAAGAGCCAACCAGAAGAAAAAGGCGATTGTGATTCACATTTTTAGAACCTGACAGACTACAAAAACCTATAAGAAAGTAACACTGAACGATTAAGACCTAATTAGCAATGTAAACTTGGCCTGGGACTTTCTATATAATGACAGGAATCTCCAAATAAAAGGGTACTGAGTTCAATGCCCTTCTAAATCATTACAGCTTCCACAGAAACTATCAGTCACCTAAAAGCTCTTAGGCCATGTCTACATTACAAAGTTGTATAATGTATATGTCACTGTATAGCTGCTGACTCTAGCATGTCACTCGTACACATCCACTCTTGGGTGCTTGCATCAGCACTGTGTCTCCTCACGATGCATGGTTGCATCAGCACCAAATGCAGTGCACCACAGGTAGGTATCTCAGTGTGTCCTGTGCTGCCTTATGCAACATTATTGCAGAGTTTTGGGGGATGCCAATGGTTTGCCCAAGGATTTCTGTGAGCTAGGGGTCAAGTCCCCACCATGCCGATTTCTCCAGCCCATCATGATGATCCCAGCCCATAATTTTGGCATTATTTTTGTAAACTCGCATAGTCCTAAATGCCTCTTCTCAATCCCTGCCTCTCTCTGGCAGAAGCACACACTCTACACCAGTGTTTCTCGACCTTTTTGATACCAGGGACTGGCTTGCTGCCTTCCTAAACTGCATCAGGGAGATCTCGGATTGGAACCAGTCCACGGACCGGTCGTTGAGAAACGCTGTCCCACATAACTCAGGACAATTCTCGGGAGCATTGCTAGTACAGGCTGCACAGTTCTCATGTATTTGCAGAACTTGAATAAGGAGAAAAAATATCATAGAAATCTAGTACGGGAAAGAAGCTTGATCGGTCACCTAGTCCAGTACCCTGCACTGAGATAGGACTTAGTATATAAGGATTAATTCCTGTACAGACTTACCTGAGCTTCCTTCCCCTTCAACTGTGGGGTCAGGTGTTCACCTGGCTTGACTCTGGAGGATTTTATACAGTTCCTGATTCCTGACATGGTTTAAGTCCCTCACACACACACACCTGCTTCCTCCTTCTCCTTGATGGTCACAACAGGGGTCTTCTTAATGGAAAGTTACTCACTTGGGGCTTATTTACTCACTTGAGGATATTGCATTCTTTTGCACACTCCGCACTCACTGAGGTTTTGGGTGTGCAAGCAATGCAGGTTTGGGCCCTCATTTTATGATTTTAGTAATGTATTCCTCAAATACAAAACAACATTGTCTGTATCCTATCACTGATCTTTCAATAATCCAGCCTTCAACCTGGGCTCACTCTCAGATGGCAAAAAGTGTGTGATCACGGCATGAAACGAGTAATTTTCTGTCACCAGGGATAATCCTGCAGCTTTTATACAGGCAAAATTTCCAGACTGAGTCGATGGGAAAACATGGTCTTGGGACTAAAATTCAGCACTGACTATCATTTCCAGTTCTGTTCCCAGCTCTGCAACAGATTTCCGGGGTGGCCTGGAGGAAGTTACAGCTTTTCTGTACTTGCACTTCCCTGTCTGTAAAACGGAATAGATTATAGTTCCCTACCGCAACAGGAGCGTTATGAAGCTTCACTGCAGCATTTATTGTGGCTTTGGCATAAACTGTGTCCTTGGGTGCCTGCCCTGTAGCTGCCCCAGCTAAACTACTGTGATGCTGCATCATTTCCGTTCTCTCTGACCCTCTTAAGAACTTTGCACTGTCCAAAAGCATGCAAGACAAAATTCCCTTGCTGGGGTCCTACTTTATTAAACAGAAATAATCTTGAACTAAAGTCTCTCTGTTGGACTACAGGGTTGCACAGCCCTTCTCCTTGGCACCCGTAGTCTCAGGAAGCACCTCTGCCTTAGAAGAGCTTCTCTTTCCATGAGCACCTCCCTGCAACTGAGCCCTGATAGCCTTTTACCAGGCCTGGGTACTCGTTATTCAATTAACTGCTTAGCTGGACTCCTTAAATTAGCTGATAACAGATAGTCTGGGCCCACACACCCCTTAAAAGGACCAGCAACCCTGTGACACTCTGAGTAAGGGGTAATACATAGGCACACCACCCCAGGAGTAGCCTGAGAACCAGACTGGGATTCTAATGGTATGTCTACACTGCAATGTAAGCCCCAGAGTTCGAACTCAGGCTCCAGTCTACCCCCCCACTCCGCTTCCATCTACACACAAATCTTGCTAACCCAGGGCTTGGACCCAGGGTCCTAGGACCCCACAAGGGGGAGAGGGTCCAAGCCTGAGTCAAGCCGGGACACAGGGTTCAAGCCCTACTGCTTTGCAGTGCAGACGCAGCCCCACTGAACTCATGCTCTGGGAGTCCACCAAAATGTATCCTGCAATCCCATGATCTGACCTTCTTTGTCCTCTGGACAGTCAAGTTTGGTGGATAGTCAAGTTTTCTCACACTGCAGCACGAACAAATATGGTTACCATATTTTAATTAAAAAAAAGGAGGACACTCCACGGGCCCCGGCCCCGCCCCAACTCCGCCCCAGCCCCGCCCCTTCCCCACCCCCGCCCGTTCCCCAAAGTCCCCGCCCCAACTCTGCCCCCTCCCCTGAACGCTCCGCCCCCCTGCTCCTCCCCCTCCCCTACTTCCCGCGAATCAAATGTTCGTGGGAAGCCTGAAACAGGGAGGCAGCAGGTAGGCTGGGGCTGGGGCGGGGCGCGGCCCAGTCCGGCCCACCCCGGCCGAGCGGCTCCCTCCGGCGGCTGGCCGGCCCAGGCCAAGAGGCTCTGGCCCCAGCGTCTCCCGCCCGGCTTGGCTCGGGCCCTGGGGCGCTGGCCCTGGTTCCGGCCAAGCGGCTCCGGCCCGCCCTGGCCCCAGCGGCCCCAGCGGCCCCGGCCGAGCACCGCCGGCCCCAGCGGCCCCGGCCCCCGGCCGAGCACCGCCGGCCCCAGCCGAGCACCGCCGCCAAGCCCCACAACCCCTCCGTCCCTATTTTCCCGGACATGTCCGGCTTTTTGGGATTTCCTCCCGGTCGGGGATTTGAGGCCCAAAAAGCCGGACATGTCCGGGAAAATCCGGACGTATGGTAACCCTAGAACAAAGGGCTAGGCAGCCACATTTTGGGAGGGCGCTAGGGAGTCCGGCTGGACTTGGGCCCGCTTAATATGGTGTAGATGTTGAAGCCCCAGATTGAATCCCAGGGTTCAACAATTCCTAACCTGAAGTTACAAATGAATGTAGAAGCTCAAGCTCTAGTTTAACAAACCCAGGGTCTGCTAATTTGAGTTCTACTAACCCTGGGCTTACATTGCAGTGTAGACATATCCGGAGTCACCATCTGGCTCCTGGTTCCCCACTTCTTCTGGGGGAGAAGGAATCTGCACCAGCCCTAAACGTGACACAGATGACTTCCCTGGTGTGCCAGCTTGGCTGTGATAGCAAACATATAGATACGGTAGAGCCAAGGCTCCACCCACATGCACAGGAAGGGGAAGAGCAGTCCTTTGGAGGCTGCTGTACCTGCCTGCATTGCTCCATGCAAGGAGCCTAGCCCATGGAGAGGAGTAAGGGGGTTCCTTATGCTGCCTTCTTCCCCAGTAAAGGACTCCTGTACCGGGGAAGGCGGCAGCAGGAGGGTAGCCAGGGTCACAATCTGGCCCTAAATGTTAGCAAAGCACTTTAAGATTACTATATGACAGGTGCTAGAAAAACCTCTGAAGACAGAGAGCAGTCAAGAGAATTATTCTAATCATTACTAGTATTACAAATAAACACACACACTTTTCTGGATATTCAAGGTCTCAATTTTGTGCTTTGGGCCCATTTCTAGTAAACGTGGTTTAAAATAAAGTGACGAGCAATTTTCCATGACAGTCTTTAATGTTGCATGTATAGGCAACAGATTTTTGTGGTGCACTAATTAGCTAATGATCCAAATACTCAATTAGAGCATATATATGCAACTGTAGCACAAAAATATCTGCACATGCAAGCACTCAGGCACAATTTTAGAGACCCTAAGAATGGACATACTGGCTCAGACCAATGTTCCATCTAGACCGGTATCCTATCTACCTTAAAATGCTGCAATTTTTCTATAACTTCCACTACTTCAAATGTGTCTTTGTTTCATAAGTCATTTGTAAAACAAAGCTGATACAGTTTATGTTCCCAGGATCCAGTTAAGGTGATGCTTTGAACTCAAATACTAGTGAAAATATAAAGTAGGGTTAAGATTCTCAGATGGTGTCATTTGATTTGCACCAGCTGAGAATCTAGCTTGTACTTTCTAACACTAATTACCACAATGATTAAAAAACATTCCCATCACTTAAAACTCAGATGATGAATATGCTAACAGAGCATGGATTAGATTATATGTATCAGAGAGATATATCAGAGGAGTCAGAGTTGGAAAAGACCTATTAGATGACCTAAACCATCTCCATTCAGCATAATGCTTCCATATTGTACCTTTACTAGAGTTTGCTCCATTCTAGTCTTAAATGTCCCCTGCAAGAATATTCCACTCCTGAACACAGCTCATCATCAAGAAGTTTGTCTTGACATTTGGTCTACATTTTCCTTTTCTTAATGTTATCTGATTATTTCTATCCATGCTTAGTACTGTCTGAAATAATTCTCCGCCCTCCAGGATGGTGCCAAGCTTGAAAAATAGCAACCTGTCTATACTATTATTCAAAAAAGGGGGCAAGGGGAAATAGGGGAAGCAGCAACACATCCCTGACCCCTTTATATGCCATCCTCCCTTAATAACAAAGTATTAATTTCCTTTTTGATTATTTTTATTGTCTGATTAACATTATTTAGAAATTATTTTAATTTAATAGGTCAGGGAGAAAGGATAGTGTTGTAACAAAAACATGAGATGTGGGCACTGACTGTGAACTAACCTACACTGGTGTAAATCATGAGTGACTTAATTAAAGTCAAAGGAGTCCGCCAGTGTAAGCGTCCCCATCTTGGCTACACTATGACTTGGCCTGCATCTTAATAAATGTTAACAGGACTTTTCAGTCATGTCAGACTAATTTCATTGAGCCAACATAGTGTATGTCTACACTACAGTGGCACAGCTACTGCGCTCCAGATGTGCCACTGTAGTGTAAACACGTCCTGCAGTGACGGAAGGAGTTTTTCCTGTGCTGTAGTAAATCTACCTCTCCAAGGGACAGTAGCTAGGTCAATGAAATAATTATTCCGTTGATCTAGCTGCATCTACAGTGGGGGTTAGGTCAATATAACCATGTTGCACAGGGCGCAAAATTGTTCACAGCCCTGAGGATGTAACTAGGGTGATGTCATTTTTATGTGTAGATCAGGTCAAAATTGAAAGCAGCCTTTTTGCTCATCAAGGTAAGGCTTAAGTGAGATCAGGCTCTATTTTTGGGTCTGCCACAGACTTCCTGTGTTATTCTGAGTAAGTCACTTAACCACTGTGGGTGGGATTCACAAAGATATTTAGACACCTAACTCCCTCCTGTGCCTCATGTGCCTCACTCTTCCCCATCCTGACCATGCAAGTCTTGCCTAATTGATGTTTGTAAAGCAATTTGAGATCCTTGGGTTTAGTCACACTCTCAGATATGTGAGCATCATTCCCATTAACTCTGATGGGATTATGCCCATATATATCAGGGAACAGAGGGACAAGTGCAAAGTACTAATTAGTATATTTGTATGAATATAGGACCTAATTATCTATCTCCCTGATGTACTATCCTATCATTTGTTAGTGCTCCACAGAGCTAAATTATATTTGCGGTTATACCGGTATGACTCTGGAGTAACTCCTTCTAAGTCAATGTAACTGAAAACAGAATGTGCCTTTCTGTGCAGGTATTTAGAGCTTCCATGGTACTCACTTGTATCCTGCAGCAGGAGATTCAGATCCCTCACATTTTAGCTACTACATCAATAGAAAATGCAGGTTCTCTGAACTGGTGCAAAACTGTCTTGTTAATTTGTGGAGTTTCCACTATAATATACAGGAAAGAGTGAGATTAAAACATTTAGGGTCCAATCTTGACTACTCTACTTAGAAGAATTTAAAGGGGACCTACAGAGAATTTTTTAAAATTTATCTTTTTCTAAACTCCTTTATTATTAGGCTTTGCAGAATTCAATTTTTTATATAATTTTAATGGATAATATTTGTTGTAAACATTTTTCAATTTTTACCTATTTAAATTTTCACGGTCACACAAAACCAATTTAAATTTTCACAATTGTAGGAAATTATGGGGAGAGTCAGACAATAATTTAATGACAGTAGACACTGAGATTGAAAAAGTTAAAGCTTTATAACTGCTACAATACAAACTGTCAACATCACATGTTAAAATATACAAAGTAAATATCCCAAATCAAACTCTAATAAATTCACAAGCAGTATTTTTCTTACTTTGCCTATCTTTTCCATTTCAGTTATTATCAATGGAACTATTTTTATCAGTTTGTGTACGTATGGTAAAGTCAAGATTTACTGTTAAAACGTTACAATCTAATCCTTCCAAGCCTATTTGTAATGCATAAAGAGGCTCTGAAAGGTGTTTTGTTCTTAAGATTACACAGACACACTTGTTTTTTTCCTTACAAATAGCAGGAATATCAATTTTGATCGCTCCTAGTTTTGCTGGAGGCCGTGCTCGATGTCTCAGAGGAGAAATATCGTTTGCGCTCATCACTGAAAGCTGTTAAACAAAACATAAAGGGCCAGATTCTGCCACTCCTACTTACATCTTTCTCCAAGCGTTGTGCCATCCAAGTCAATGCAACTATTCATGGAGTAAGATACTATTCAACATGAGTAAGAATTGGAACCAAGGAGCGTTAAGGAGTTTGACTAAAAAAGTTTCCATCCCTCTTAATTGCTCAGCCATTCACAATCTTGATTCTTGTGATGCCCTCATTTCACTAGTTCTCCAGCAATCAGTCTTGCAGGCTAAACAAGATTTTCTGCTGTAAAAACATGGCTACGAAATAAACTTTTCAGGCTTTCTTTACACATAATAAAGAAGAAAAATTCCCCCTTCTCCCTTCTTAGAAGTCACCTTTAAGAATGTAACCCACATGGTTTAGTTCAGGAGTTAAACTGACTTTCAATTAGATTTTTTAATAATATTTATTCTATTAACTTTAATGAAAGTATTCACATGGATGAAGTTAAACATGTGTATTGGTGTTTGAAGGATCAAGCCTATAGTAACTACATTTTAGTACCCTCTCTTGTCAAGAGGTAGCAAGTCATTTTAATAAAATACATATTTTTTAAAAGGCATACTTTACCCATTCAAAATCATTTTTACTCCCAAACTAACACCAATAACAAGTTGTCAGTGGGACTGGTTACATGCGTAAAGTTAAGACAGTGCATAAATGTTGGCAAAATCAAGGCTATACTACCTTTTCCTCTATATCTCACTATTACATGCAGCATGAACATGCCCACTAAAACATAATACTGGCTAAATATATGGGGGAGGCGGGGGGGAATTAAACATCCATCCAATGAGGTTTCCTGCATATACCTTACCAAAAAACACCTCCCCACACGTAAACCACCACTTCCCACATTTTGGAACCTAGTTTCAGTGATGCTGAGCTGTACATTCAATCCAGTTTTACATAGGTAATGTACATGTCTGGTGTGTTATTGCTGCGCTTTTAGAAGCATAACATTAGCTCTGCACACACATACTAGCGTCTGCATTGATGGGGAAGCATCAGTTGGGAAATGGTACCCCCTTTGCTTCTTCTCTTCAGTGGGAAAGGCAGGATCGGCTTCTCCTCTTCTCTAGGGGTGGTTAGACAGTAATCAACCCACTGAGGACTGGGTCATGTGAGGCCACTCCTATTTCTTTTCTTCACTGTGGGACGGGGGCTACTCTGGCATCTCACCAGAGGGGAAAGAGGTGTTGGGTTCATCCAAAGGGTGAGTGCAAGAGCACCAGGAATCTTGTCTTTACTGGCAATTTTTGGGAAATCGCCAACTGTTGCACGAACACCAGCAGAGCTGCACCATGCTACTTCTACGGTGGGAGATTTAAATAAACTCTGATATAGAGGAAGCCATGAAGGAACACACATAGGAAAACTGGGTGTACCATGAATGGAGGGAGATGTTTGAGCACAGGTGTTAGAGTGTCTATACTACCCTTGCCCACCACCACCCCCTGCTACAATTACCCACTGTTGCTGGACAGCTGCACCAGTGGGAGCAATGGTGGGACTACCAGCTCATACCAGTGCCTTGTCTACACTAGCAGGTCTACCATTGCTATCACCGGTGGAGCTGAACTGGTGGTAGCAATGCTTGGAACTTTAGAGGGAAAAGATCTTTTCTAAACAAGGGTACAGAAGGGGAAGCATGTATGAGTGGGAGATGACTGTGTGACTCAACAGGGATGAGAACAGTGGGGCTGGGTGTCTCAAATAGCAGGCATAGGGGAAATGAACACAAATGGACGTGACCTTAAGGGGCGGAGTGGAAGTCTCCACTGTGAGGCATGCACAAACTGAGCAACACAAGGAGATTAGTATCAGAGGGGTAGCCGTGTTAGTCTGAATCTGTAAAAAGCAACAGAGGGTCCTGTGGCACCTTTAAGACTAACAGAAGTATTGGGAGCATAAGCTTTCGTGGGTAAGAACCTTGCATCTGAAGAAGTGAGGTTCTTACCCATGAAAGCTTATGCTCCCAATACTTCTGTTAGTCTTAAAGGTGCCACAGGACCCTCTGTTGCTTTTTACAAGGAGATTAGGAAGCCACTGTAGACCAATTATGATTCTGTTATCTTAGTGGGGTAAAGAGCAACTAGCACCTTCCTACCAAATATCCCCTAGTTCAGTTCATAACTCCTCTTGTTTGTGACTTATTTGAGTTGTATCAATAGCAATATCGGTGTAGTGAGATAGCTCTCATAAATGGGAATCATCAAAGACAAACTGGTTGGAAACTCAAAGGAGCATCTCTCTCCAGAAAGCAAGAGAGAGGGGAGCTGGGAAATCAAACAACAAAGGGGAGGCTACATTTGCTTTACCGGAAAATATTTCCTAGTGCCATCTCTTCTAGCTCCACTGTGGTTTGTGAGAGTACAGAGGAGCTGAGAGAATTGATTTACAAATATTGCATTACAAAACATGACGCCATTGGCAGAATAAAGGATCAAATCTCTATTATATGCAGTGTAGTTGTAGCCCTGTGGGTCCCAGGATAGGCAGTTGGTCCAATAAGAGATATTACCTCACCCACCTTGTCTCTCTGATCGCTTTTAGTCAGTCAGCTCTGGTGAAGCCATGACAAGTAACCCGGCCTGAGCTGAAGTTTTCTCCTGGTTGCTCTGCAGCCCTCAGCCAGCCCCGCAGGCCGCCAGCTCTCCAGGTGCTGGTCCCGCCCACTTCCCCCAGGCTCGCAGGACACGTTACTCGATGAACCAAGGGCCCTCCTCACCCACAGGGGCTGGAAATGGGGCGCTTCGGAGCGGGGCCGTCACACCTGCTGCCCCCCAGGACACGAGCCCTAGCGCCAGGCGCGCCCCAGCTCCTCGCACCTGCGAGCGGCGCTGGCGGAGGCTAACAGCGGGGGAGAGCCCCGGCCAGCGCATGGCGCACACGAAACAGCCCCTGCAGCGAGCGGCGCCTCCCAGGGAACGGGCTGGGTTAGAGCTGCCAGCACGTGGGGCGCCCTGCGGCCGGGCGCAGCTCACCGCGGGGAAGCGGGGCCCACGCGGCCCTGGAGCCACGCTCTACCCCCGTGTCCTTGCCCTCACCGCTGTCCCCACCCAGCCCAGCTCAGCCCTGTAGGCGGCCGGGGCAGAGCTCGGCGCGGGGCCCGTTGCGCCGCAGGGTGGGGTGCTGGGCTACTGCCCGCTCTGCTCAGAGCCAGCAGCTGCCGAGGGCTGCGTGGCAAGCGGCGCAGAGCGCGCCCCGCCGGAGTCTGGCCAGGGGCTAGAGTGCAGGGCTGGCTGCAGGCTGCTAAGACGCTGCGCCCCGGCTCACTCAGGCCCGCGGGCCTGTCCGGCCTCAGACGCCGTGAGAGCGAGCCAGCCAAACGCGCCCTCCTGGCTGAGCCGAATCCACAAAGCGCTCCCCGGGCGCCAGGCCGCAGCCTCCGACAGCGAGGGGAGCGCTCCCCCCAGGCCCTCATCTGCCCAGCTCCAGGGGCCGTGCCCTATTTACATGCAATGTATTAGCCAGTGTCCCCGCCCTGGGCTCTGGCAGCGGACAGCTCCTTCTCCTGCCAGCTTGAGGCCAAGCATCAGCGAGCTGCTCTGAAAATGGCCATGCGTTCTTCTGGTGGCTTGCTTGCCCTCCCCTGACTTCCAGAGCAGCACACGCTAGACACCGCAGGCGGGCATTTAACACAGAACCCATTTAAAAACTGATACTAGCGCCTCAGGCTGACGTTGAGCATTAATCACCCTAGTTGAAATATGAGGGCTGGGGGAGCTTTACAGACAAGCTTAGTTACAAAACGATTGCTGGGCGCTCCTTGTAAAGAACCATCAACTTCGGCAATGAATGGTAGCGCTATGGGACGATAGTAACCATTAGTGAAGGAAACCCACCAAACCGTATTCGGAGTTATGGTGCATTTAGACAGTTGCAACCGTTCACAGCTGGATTCTTTCGTTGCCCGTATTTAAAAAATAAATAAAAAAAAGTTTTGCTTTTTTAATTATGTCTCGCGCCTGCTAATAAATTTAAACATCACTTCACACGCTGAAATTAGGGATTAATCAGTTACAAATTAGCACCATTTACAACACCGTATCTTCCACTCTTTCCAAACTAGTCAAACCCTGATAAATAAATAACTGCAGACGCCCCTTTTTCTAGATTAAGGAAAAATATGTCGCCAACATCGGATTTAAAGTATCTGTAAATAGCACAAAGATAAATAAAGGGGCCGGCGTATACCTGTGCAACACCTCCGCAACTTATTTTATTTACAAGCAATCACCTCGGGGTAATGTACACTATATACAGATCTCTTTTCCCTCCAACAAGGCAGAGTGTGTGCAAGTAGCATCCTTTTGTGCAAGTCCCACAGTCCACGGCAAGGGTCCATTTGCAAGGTATCAACTATCGGAGTCCAAATCACTTTTCCCTTCTTCTTGCCTCTTTTCTGGGGACGTTTTGGAAGCTTTATTCCATTTCTGTGCGTTTTCTGACTCCTCCGAAGAGGATCTCTTTTGCCTTCTCCATTTTGCCCGGCGGTTCTTGAACCAAACCTGTCATTGCAATAAATCAAATCATTATAGTAGTAACAAACAACAACATTTTGTTCAGACGGGCACCCCTTTCAGCCCGTATACGCGTCACACCAGTTCTGCGTGGCATGCACATCTTTGACTCGATTTGCTTTGGTTCGGTTTAAATGGAAAAGCAGAGTAATTACAATCGGTTAGGTCTATTTCAAGTCTAAGGTTTGCCGCGTTTAGAGGGGTGATCGCTTATCGAAATTTGCTAATTATCTGAGTGATCGGTTTATTTATCCGAGTGCAGACGGGTACGTTTAAGAGCTAAACTTTTTGCCCCTCTTGTAAACCTGTTGCATGCTCTTCCATCAGCTTGCCTTGGACAACGCGCGGCGATGGCTGCAGCTAGACTAGGAACTGAGACTCAGTTAACTTTTAAATATAAAAGGGGGAAATACCTCCACTTTTTCCTCTCTTAAATGCACCCTCCTGGCCAGCTGTTCCCTGGTGCCCACATCTGGGTATTTAGTTTCCTGGAAGAGGTTTTCCAAAGCTTCCAGCTGCTCGTCAGTGAAGATAGTTCGGTGTCGTCTTTTCCTCCTGCAGTGCAGCTGGTTCAGTAACTGCAGCTCAGTCCGGGACAAGGTGCCCACGTTCATATACGGCAACATCTGGTGGGGCATAGGCGACATCAGGACTGACCCAGTACCCTCGTAGCCTAGAGAGAAGACGACCACACTATTTGCATTGGACGGAGAGATCAAGATCAGATCACTCCGTTAAAAGCTTGTGCCCCCTTCCCTCTGACATCGACCCACCGACACAACCCGAGATCCCCCTCTGAGCCCGAAACAAAGAACCCCCGAGCCAAACGATCCGAAGTTAGAATGGGGCTGAGTGAGACGCGTCCTATAGACATAATACAGGGCAAGGAATTGGCAGGGTGACAGTACTTCGCTGGGATTCCTAGTCATTTCGGAGAGGCAGGGACCCAAACGCTGTTTACAGCTGGCTCATCAAGCACACAAATAGCCAGGCACCCGCCTCGCGAACAATCTCAATCCTCCCCCCCCGGGCTCTCCCAGCTGGGTGAGAACGAACGGGCACCTGGGCTCGCTTACCTGTTGCAGGGACGCACGAACACTGCTGCGCGCCCAGAGGCTGCATGGCCCCACAGCACGAAGGACCCACGGGGGACGCCTGCACATGCAGCTGCCCGTAGTAGTAGTTGTTGTAGGCAATCCTAGATCCACTGACCGCGGGCAGATTGGAAGCGGGGGCCACCGCCCGGGAGTAAAATCCGCTGTAATCGGTGCCGTAGAGGGAGTCCCCATGCAGGTTGGAGAACACCACGGGCGCGGCACTCTGGTGCAGCAGGACCGACTCCTTGCAGCGGGGTCTGGCGGCCAGGATGTTGTCGATGCTGAACATACCAGCAGGCATTACCCGAACTCTGCAGGGGCGGGCAGGGAGGGACGAAACCGAAACTTTCCCGAGACTTTCAAGGGGATCAGAGCGAAATAAATTGATCTTTTTTCCGAAGGCAGCGTGTGTGTGTGCGCGCACGCGCTCGCTCGCAGGAGACTGCTCTGTAACTTTCCCCCTCCACTCTAGCCTGTTTACTGATCTCAACCCAGAGGGCTGCATGGAGTATAATCCATCTGCACTTCTTCCCTTTTTTATACCCAGGCGACGTCATCCTGGATTTAGTTCCTGGTAATAGGCAGATGACAAACAAAACCAGATTTGACTTTATTTTGGGGATGGGGGAGGGAAGAGGTGGAGCTGAGAGAGGGGTACACAAAGGAGTGAAAGGAGCCTAAGCTGTGTATTGAGAATTAATGAAATTAACTTAATCCTTTCCATTAGTGGGACTTTTTTTTTCTTTTTCTTTTCTTTCCTTTTTTTTA
>NW_020664447.1:74486273-74501987 GCF_002925995.2 Terrapene triunguis
TTTTTTTTTTGTGAAAAGGCCCCAGATTTAGGCTTGATCTCTCCGCTGCACCGGCTAATTGCCCAGGTTAATCTGATTAATGCCATTGTGGAGAAGTGGTTAGCAGCTTCTAGCCCTGTCTATTATGCACCTACTCTCCTCGTGTTGGTTCACATTATTAGGTGTGATTTCCTCTGTCTGCGGCTCAGAGTCATTATTTATGCTTGGATTTGGTTAGGAAACACTTAAAAAAAATCTTTAAAAATAATTAAACTGCGACACAGTTGCGCCATATTTTGTGCATGGGTGTTTCTGGGATAGGGTTTGGGTCTTGGCTCCTTTGACTCAGAGTAAAGGGGATGCGTAGTGTGCCTTGTTTTCTAAAAGCACAACGCCTTACACAGAATAAATTAACTTTTAAAAAAATTACTTCGATTATTTCTTTGGACAATTGTTCTAAGCATTTAAAAAAACCAAGCAAGGCAGCTATTAATGGCTTTAACAGTGCAGAAACTGAACATTTTAGTAATAATAATCTGTCATCTAAAAACACATTAAGTGGTAGGGATTCAGATTTGCTTTTCATTCATTAAGATGCGCTTTTCCTTTTCAAGAAAGAATCATTTATTTTCTATCCTAGAAAACACAGTCTATGGAGCAGCGATTGTACAGTACTAAATTCTGCATGCCCATTACATGTACAGGGCGCGATTTAATTCCCTTAAACTGTTTATTAAAGACGTTTGTCTCTCCTGGTAGCTGGCTCTTGTGATTTGCAGAATAGTTGGTCTGTCACGACTGTCACTAGGAATCCACAGGAGGTAAACTGAACAAGATTAGACTATTTGCCCCATCAACCCTCTATCAAAGAAGGTAGGAAATTGTAAGCATGAAATGAAAACAAGCCATTAGGATCTGTTTACGAGGAACAAATTATTTTTACTCAACAAAGAGTGTACTCATTAATGTTAGGTGAAGCCTACTTGTATCCCTTCCCTTCAGTATTCAACAATTTCAAATTGGATATGAAAGTGATCTAGACCAGGAGGCTATTAATATCAGCAAAGGGCTTGTATGTTTGAGTTGTTTTGTTCGTTTGTTTTGGGGGGGAAGATCTAGTGCTCACTTTTTATTAATAAATCACAATATGATTATTTAGAATGTTTCTTTCATTCAGCTTCTGCTTACTTTGAAGATCACTAATTTTTTCTGGTGTTTAAAAAACAAACACACGCACAATTGCAACCAAAATATTTGACCGGAGTCCTGGATGTGAATTCTTACACACGGCGTTTAGATGTGAAATTCATGCAGATTTCCAAATGTAATGTAAAGTGAAACTATTGCACAGAGGTAAAATCCGTAATTCCCTTGGACTAGATTGGCGCTGCCAGTCATGTTACAAATAGAACAGCATGCTGCAGAATTTCGCTATCTCGCTGCTTGTTCACGTATTCGTCCTTGGTGCCTCTACTGAACTGCTTAACACTCCTTAAATCGCAATCTGAAACTCCAGTTTACATGCAGTGCGCTCTGTTGAAATGCAGAGTATCATTCCGTCTCATTCATAGATCTTCTAGGAGTCGAAGGACAGAGAAACGGAGCAATAGTGGGATTGCTATGAAACTGACAAACAAGACGGAGCGGTCTAGTTTTGAATACAACGAGAGAGAGAGAGAGCGCGACCTCCTTATCCACCCGTTTATATTAACAAAAATACCACTGCAGTGGCCAGTATCTTGGGTTTTCTTAAATGGGAGAGTCCTGCATGTTTTTTATGACCTCTCGGCTGATGTTTTGTGTAATAAAGGGGGTTACCACTTGGTCCCAGGTGGTTTTTATACCAGAGCAAGTGACTGAGGCTGATGAACTTCACCTTGATGTTGTGCGTAGTATAAAGACAATATTTGTACATTAGAAGGGCTGAGGTACATTCCTAAGGCAGAATCAGAAGAATTTTGCAAGCCCTGTTCGGATCTGGCCAGCTAAAATATAAACAGAGCCACAGAACTATGTTGCCCTAGCTACCTAACTAGCCTTAGCCGCTGTCAGTTTAATTAAAATAATTAGCTATAAAATATTCATTTTTTTCTCAGTTTAAAGTAATTCCTGCTCACTGTTATGTTAGTATGAAAAAGTCTGTAGTCGTTCATTTTATGGCCAGAATTAAGTTATGGTGGATACATTTTGATCTGCTTGAATAATTATTTCAATTATTCATAGGTTTATTTCCTCAAGGTAAGATTTTGCATCATAGGACAAGTGTGTTACGTTAAGTCACAAAGTAGCCGTAATAAGATTGTAGAACCATATTTTTCTCGTTATGGTTAAGATTTATAATACTCTGCTGAATCACAATCTAATAGCACTCATTCTGTTCCTTTCTATAGACATAGTACAACATTTTAACAGCTTCTTTATAGTTTCCAGTGTTGTTGTTTTTTATTTCTGGTTATTTTTTTCCAAATAACGTTAAAGCTTTGTATAGAAGTTGTAGATGCATTTTAGTGAACTTTAAGCAGAATCTTGATTTATTTATGTCACACACACACAAACACTTACTAAAACCTGATTTAAGAGTTTCTCATTTCGCATCCACTTTGCACTAACTTACAAATGTAATAATGCGTTAAACAAACAATCTGCTGTCCCATAGTGTCAGGGTGAAATTGGAATAACAAATGAAACGCAAGCAAATTGTGTTGCATAGTGTTGCTAAGCGATTGTTTGTTACTATAGCATAGTCACAGCATGGGTTGAAAGATACATCTAAAGAGGAGTACAGTAACGGGCAGACCAAGCTGTTAGATATGAAATAATGTAAACACTACATTGATTTTCAATATTATTACCCAAACACGATTTCATACAAAGCAATCACCATGCATAAGTCTATGAAAATATGCTTGTTGAGAAGTCAGTCATTTTTATAATAGTCCTCATTTTAAAGATATTAAATAACAGATCAGTGGATTCAAAATACATCGATTTTTGTGAGTTCAGTATATCAACTCGCTTTTTTGATTACAGCAATACCAGCAATTTATTAGAAGCTCTGTCTCTAATAAATTGCTTCTGTGATTTAAATAGAAATGACAAAAGTTTTTCTACCATGAAATTTCTCCCAGGAGTAGTAAATCGAGATTCCCCACCACCATCTACACACACACCTTCTCTCCCCACTGAATTAATTCAAAATGGTCTCCGAAACTTTTCTCATTTACATTTTATAAGGATGCCAAGCCCTGTGCACTATAGGATTATTTCTCAATCGTAAACATGTAATTATGGACCAGAGAAGGAGTTTATATGTATTTGATTTATTCTTTTCGAAATAGGCTCATCCTTAAATTCTAGGATTGTAAGGGCCGCATAAGGGTCACCTAATTAAAAAAAGAATAATATGTATTATAACCAAAGCCCTGTGCCTGTTTGACTCTAGCATTGGAGCATGGAATAAAATTATTCTTTTAAAGAAACAACCCATTTTACTGTATTTCCACGTTAGTAGCATACAATAGGTATTTTATTCTCCAGGCTACTTCAAACACATTCCTTAATTACACGTCACTAGGACGTTGTTGTGAAGAGCAATACATCTTCTCTCCAACTTTTGGCGAACAGGTCTTAGGAGTGTTAGGAAGAGGGAAGACCCTAATAAGGTTCACGGGACAAGTTGTGGTCGCAGACACACTGGTGTAAATCCGTAGTGACTCCACTCATTTCAGTAGTCACTCCGGATTTACACTGGTATAGCTGAGCAGATGTTTGACCCAGGAGACGTGTATCAGAGAGACTGGAATACACAACCCCGTGAGGATGCAGTGTAAAATGATGCCAGCTCATTTAGAGAGAAAAAAAATATCCCTCTGAATGGATTTTTATTCTCGGCTGACCAGACAGCAAGTGTGAAAAATCGGGACAGAGGGTGGGGGGTAATAGGAGCCTATATAAGAAAAAGCCCCAAATATCAGGACTGCCCCTAAAATTGGGACATCTGGTTACCCTATTTTATTCATTCAACCTGATTTGTTTTAAACTCTGAACACAGTAAAAGGAGAACACCACCAGAGTTCCAAACATTTAATAAAATGTAAAACTTTTTAGCTAACATTGGTGTGATGACATACACACACAAATATATACCATTATTGCAATGATTTGAACTAGCTGAGGGGGTGAGGGGATAGATAGATCTCCTGCAGGGTGGAGAGGTAGAGGAGCGGATGGGAGAGAAAACAACACATGATTTATAATGAGCTAAAACTTTTAAAATAAAATAAAGCACCTTGTAGTTCAGTTTAAAAAATAACTGAGTTTGCAAATGTTACCCTCACCCTTAGTCAAACATCAGCTTTCCCAAAGTTTGTTTCAAAATTATTGCATCATTACTTAAAAAAAACCCCACATAATGCACAATTATGATAATTTGTTCCCAGAATAAACTTATTTTGGACTGATTAGGAAAGTCAGTCATTTGAAAACTAGGCAAAACTGCTAAGGCTGTTCCTAAAACTTCCCTCTAACAATATCAGCTTCTAAAGTTTTCATTCATATAAACCTTATTAATGAAGATCTTTTATTTAAATGTCAAGGGGATTTGAAATTTAGAGTAAATTATGAACTTGCATGTCTTGCCAAGTCATGGGTCAAATGCGTTTGTGAAAAACTGCTAAAAGAGCATATGGTTTTGAATTTTTCTACAATGACTAGTGTTTAAATAAATTGCTTGTACTGCTTAACTTCATGTATAATTTTGACAGAAATTGGCCTATAGCCTTTTGATATGTAAACATTTCAGGCTTTTATGCGGTATAAAAAGACACTTGCTTTTTGGGATCAGCTAAAGCAGTCACCCTGTAATTCAGAAAACTGGCACCTAACATTCCATTCTTGCTACATTTCAACTTTCAAGTGGCAGCATAAAGAAAAAAGAGAGGATGTTTCAAAAGCAATGTCCATTTGGAATTAAAAACTGTAAATGAGGTGAGAATGTGCCACTTACTATCTGATTGAAATGGATAAACCATAGCATTAAAGTCCATTCCCTGTCTTTTTTTTTTTTTTTAAACAGAGAAATCAGTGAAGGGACACTTAAGTATAGCACAGGACTGACTTGCATGTCAAATTTCTGTCTTACAACAAAATCAATCAGTGTAAAGCACAAATAGGTGTTGAAAAATCTCGGTATCACTTCAGAATATATTTCCATAAAATGTTTCAATGATACAGGCCATCCTGATGCAAATTAAAATGGGCTTTTATGTATGGAATGTTGCATACAACTCCTCATATAAATGTGATATGAAGGCCTTTAAATTATTTTTATTCCAAAAACAACTTATCTGAAACTGCACTAGGCTGCATTTTCACTGTGCACTAGGCCATACCCTAAGCTTCTTCTGCAGTTTTTACTCAGGCGAATCTCCCATTAAGTTCAGCAAGAGTTTTTAAAACTGAGTAAATGCTTCAGGATCTGGTGAATAGAAAATAGTGGGTGACTCAGTTCTAAGTCTCCTTAAACTAAAATGATTTTGTGTGTGTATAAATCCACCAAGCTACTGAATAAATCCATTTATTACTAATATATCTGTCTCACATAAATAAACCTCCAAATGTTGATTGGATGGATAAGTCTAACCCAGTGCTAGACAGAACAGGACCTGGATAGTTGCCTGGTGCCAGACAGCTCAATATGTTTATTTCCTGTGTGCTTTAGCTGGGGCTAAGCTGAAGTTGGAAAAGGGTTTAAATGAACTATGTAATTTCAATCTGTTACTGTAGTAAAATTCATATTTATTGTATATGTCAGGTTGTCATATACAGACTTCTCAAGATACACTGCCCCTTTTGTTAGCTTGTGGAGGTCATTTTTTTCAGAATTACATGTAGTCAACGTAGACATATACCTTGTATACAATTCAGATGCTATAGCAATTTAAAAGCCCTTAATATGGATACAGTCTATGTGATGAAATCTAATTAAGGAAATAGAATCCCTCAAAGGTGTCTATAAATGGGAACAGAGGCAAGAGAAGGTGTTTTATGCAGGTTTCATATGCATTCCAACACACTGCATTGTAGTTAGTAAATGGAGAAGAATAACTTTTGTATTTTGTATATTTTGTATATTAAGAAAACATTTTTTCTCCCAGTTTATTACATGTAAACCCTGCAGATAATTTCAAATGGGAATCTTTTCTAATTATATATCTATTTCAAGGAGACTGGTGGGAAAACAATTAGAGTCCAATCCTGTACTCAGGAAGTCAATGGGAGCAGGCCCTTAATTTGTAATTTCTCTTTTCACCAAATATTAATATTGTAGTTTGAGAGAACACTTTTTACAGGCCTTAAGAGCTGTATTTATTAAGAGAGATTATGAACAAATGGTTTAAGAACAGAATATGTCTACACTGAACACTAAGCCCAGGCTCTGAATCAGGTTTGAGCCCAAGCCTCCCTTCTGTCCACATACAAATCAGTGTGACTTGAGTGAGCAAGGACTCAGGACCCGAGTCCTATGACCCTGCTGTGGAGGTGAGTCAGAGCCTGATTCCCACTGTGACTTGGGTCCAAGTCCTGTCATTGTGCAGTGGGATGCAGGTTCAGCAGCAGACATGAATCAGAAGGTCTGCGCAGTGCAGTATGGACATGGTAGTATGGCTGAGACATCCGGGTCAAGCAGTTGTAAACGCAGGTTTACAATGTAGTGTGGACATTCAAACATGAGCTTGGAAACACCAAATCCACAAGCCCACATTCAATAGACCTGAGCTTAGTGTGCAGTGTAGACATACTCTCAGAAGTATAGTGAGATGATCTGGATTCTGTTCCCTCTTCTACCATTGACTCTGTGTGACATTGGGCAGGTCATTTGGCATATGTCTACTCTGCAATTAAACGCTCGCAGTTAGCCTGCGTCAGCTAAGTCAGGCTCGTGGGGCTTAGCTTGCAGGACTGTAAAATTGCAGTGTAGACATTCAGGCGTAGGATGGAGCCCGAGTCCAAATGTCTACCCCGCAATTTTATAGGCATGCGGCCCGAGTCCTGCAAGCCCAAGTCAGCTGACACAGGCCAGCTGTGTGTATTTAATTGCAGCGGAGACATACCCTAAGCCTCCCATCTACATTATGAAAATCTACCATGCTAAAGGAATTGGTTATAACACACTAGTGCCTGTTAAGACTGAAACATAAGTCTGTCTTTTAGCTAGGCTTGACCCATGCTTTAAGAATGTTCCCAGATTGCACTACAGCCCAAGACCACTTGCAAACTGAACTGGATTATAACTGGATCCCACAACATAGTCGATTGTCATAGTGTTGATAAAGCTTTAATCCTCCCTGTACTTTGGTTTTACCCTCCATAAAAGGGGGGGTAATACTAATTCCTTATGCCAGGCATGTGTTGTGAGTCTGAGACCTTGTCTATGCTTAAAAGGATTTGCCAGTATAGCTATTTGTCAGAAGAGCTCGACTGGCAAAGCCCCCTAGTGAAGATGCAAGAGAGTTCTTATATTGGCAAGAGAGTTCTTTTGCTGGTACAGCTTATACTAGCTTCCCCCAATAGAACAAACTATACCAGCAAAAGGACTTTTTTATCAAAATAATTATATATACACTACAGCTTTTGTTGGCATAGCTATGTTGATTGGAGAGTGTGATTTGACACAGATATGCTGGTAAAACTTTCTGGTGTAGACCAGCCCTACGCTATACCAGTATAAGGCACCTTTATACTAGTACAGGGATGGCCTAACTTACTGACCCTCCGAGCTGCATACGATAATCTTCAGAAGTTCAAGAGCCGCAAGACATGCACAACTTGCCCCACAGGGTGGTGCCTGCCAGGGCGCAGGGCTTCTGCCTGAGACCCCCCTCCTCACAGGACAGACACTCCTAGCCCCAGGACTCCACCACAGGGCAGAAGCCCTGAGCTCCCCCCAGTCTGATAGGTGGAGAAAGGGGGGGGGGCCGTGTGGGGCTCTGCGAGCCGCACTTCAACTGTAAAAGAGCCACAAGCAGCTCACAAGCTACGGTTTGGCCACGCCTGTACTAGTATAACTGCCTCAACACTAGGGCATACATCAGTATAACTACATAGGGGTGTGATTTTTATTTTAACCAAACTTTTTTAGTGTAGACCAACCCTAACTTCATTAATACTGGTAATGTGCTTTGAGATTCTCAGACAATAGGCTCTTGTAAAGGACTTAATCATCAGAGGTGCTGAGCACTCACAACAGACAGTCACGTTTGTGAGTGCTCAGCAACTATCAAGATCATCCCAGAAAGAATTTATTTCTTATATATGCTATCAGCACTTTTACTGCTTGGTTCCCCGCTGTAGCCATTTACTTGTGATGCAGACAGTCTTAAGAAATCATTTGTAGTTAGTTACAAGAGCAATCATTTTACTATTTTAAAAACTTTTTAAAAAGTGAAGCATAACAGAAGATACGCTTTATAGTAATTGCTTTAATGTAAATGTACACATTTTAAAATATCAAAACTTGTATGCATAAAACTTAAATTTTCCGTCATTTTAGGGTCTGATCCTGCAGTCCTTACTCAAGTCAAATTCACATTGAAGTCAATAAGGGCTTGATCCAAAACCAATGGAAGCCTGTCCATAACTTCCTAGGAGCTTTGAATCAGAACTTAACTGCAAAACTGGGTCTTTTACCTAAAAAATTCATTTACCTTTGCAGAACACCATAATATTGAGACACAATAGATTACTGCAGGGGTAGTCAATAGATGGATCAAAGGCCAAATCTGGACTGCCAGCTGCTTTTAAATGGACCCCAAAGTCTTTTAATTTACTACTTATTATTTTGTATTATTATTTTCTCTGGACTCTTGACCAAGAAATTTGGACCTTGATAAAAAAGGTCAAGTATTGGGGGGAGGGATAGCTCAGTGGTTTGAGCATTGGCATGCTAAACCTAGGGTTGAGTTCAATCCTTGAGGGGGCCACTTAGGGATCTGGGGCAAAAATCAGTACTTGGTCCTGCTAGTGAAGGCAGTGGGCTGGACTCGATGACCTTTCGGGGTCCCTTCCAACTCTATGAGATAGGTATCTCTCTCTCTATATATATATATTTTAAAATAAAATAAAAATGGACTACCCTGCGTTACTGTGTCTGGTTTTTCTTCGAATAAACTAAGAAAAGTGTGACCAGTTCATACCATGAAATAGTCTTCATATTTAAATGTATGGAAAATTATTGTGTTAAAGTATATATGTTTGCAAAGGTCAAAAGTAAAAACCCAGTGAATATGATTATAATAGAGAAGTATATAATAAGGAATAGTGGATTTAACAAAGGCAGGATGCATCTGCAAAAGGGAATTACAAAGTAACTAGTTTGGATAGATGACATTTTGGATCAATAAAATAAATAACATCACCATAATCAATTTAAATGACTGAAGACTGAGTTGGATGTATAAAACAGAAACATCGAGTGAAATAACTGAGGTAGTGGAGTTGTTTCACTTACCCAGTAAAGCTTTTGCCTTTAATCCAGGTCTCCAGTTTAAATCACAGTACTGTCTGTCACCTTTATCCCTGTTTTAGTTCCAATTTATGTATTATGGGAAAAAGTAGTCTGTTCATAGTAATGATAGTTTGGGGAATTGAATGCAAGATCCTAACATTGGACAGCTGAGCTTTAAAAAAACCCAAAAAACTAGGTCTACATGATATTATAGGGGCATTTTTAATTTTACTATTCCAAAGATTTTTTTCCCTTCTTTAATGCTTGCAAGCTTAATAGTTTTGATTACTTTCATAAAAGATAACACAAAACTTGCACATTAAATTGTGATAGCTTTAATCTAATGTAATTAATCTCCATTTCTCCCCACCCCCCAAAAAAACAAACAAAAAAAAACCAGAAACCCTCCAGGATTCTGGAATTATTTGAATCCTACAATATTTCAAATATATTTGAGATTTAACAGTTAATATATTTTAAGGTAATGCTAAAAGAGGACTTTTTATAATTTGGACCACCTCTTAATAGAAAGATGGTCTTGTGGACACGTCTCCTTTCCCACTTCACAATCATTATAATTTGTGATTATGCAATCTTCCTGTAGTAACTATGGCAACTGCTCACATGGACCAGTAATATTAGGAGAGTATTTATGTATGTATAGCTGTCTTCCATTATAAGTGTTTTGTCCTCTTGATTCTCTAGGTTCACGGATTCACTCCAGACTTACACCAGTGTAAACAAAAACAGTTTGGTCTGATATTTGCTCCAGCGGGTCAGTGTGGCAGTCTGGATGTGATCCCAGGCCAGGGACTGAACTGAGATCATATATCAGCCATGGTCAAAGCTAATTTCTGTTTCAGAGATGTTACCAAATTACATCTCTTTTGTTTACACACTGACCTGGCACAAGTCATGGTTTTAACAATGAGGATAGTTTACTGCAGTTTTTCTGCCCTGGGTTTTAAAGAGTGACCCTGGCACTTAGAATTGCAATTGGAATGTTATTTGCATATTTTTACTGTAAGGCAACAAAGAAATTATGAGGGTTGTGATATAAAATAACTTTCATCATCTCCTTATTACATTTGAACTGAACACACGTAGTTTGCAGAAACTGTTACAATACTCAGAATCTTAAATATATTCCTCTATATGTGTGGATCAGTTTGTCCAGGGCAGGAACAAGGTTTAAACAGTGTCCTATTGTGGCTTCCTTTGATTGTGAAACCCTTTTCTTTCTATTAAAGATTCTGTAGGACACCAATCACCAGAGGATGTTAGCTAAAGCTTTACTCTTCAAAGTGATTAGAGTTTAAACCCATTAATTTTAGGGTTTCCTAACCTCAGCCTACCCTAATTCAGCAAAAGAAGCCCTGCATGGAAGCAGCACCAGGATTCAGGGAGTGTAAAGGGGAACTTTCACCACTTAAAGATAGTTAACTAAAAATGGACTGCATTAAAAGAAGTCTGAAATGTTTGTGCATACTGAAGCCTGTCTTCCAAGTTTGTCAATAATGGTGTTAGAGTAGAAACTTTAGGCTACTATGTTGTTTGCTGAAAGAGAACAGAACTACTGCCATAAGTGAGAGTTACATGCATACAAGGTCCCAGTGCTTAATTTGTGCCATCTAGGCTTGGAGGTTCACAGCCTCAGCATGTCTGGACTTGCTGAATGAGTTATAAATGTAAAAAAATTGCTTGAGCCCTGGCACCTCTTTCATTATAAATTAAAGACACAGGTGTGCAGACCTAGCAGTGTTTAAAGATCCTAGAATAGAAAGCACAGTAGGTTATCTTGTGAGTAGTAAAGATAAGTCTCAGGAAGAGAATGCTCTAAGAGGAAAATGGGAGGGTTCTTAGATTCATTACCAAAGGGCTAGTCTTCACACAGCAATGGCACCAATTTAAATAAATCACTTTAGAAAACAATTTAGCTGAATTGGTCCCATTGCTGTGTGTAGACCAGGCCTAAGAAACACAGCCATTGAAGATTTAACAATGTTAATTTTGAAGATGCAGTGGGGTTTTCTGCTAATTAATTGAACCTGAAGCATTTTAAGACCTAGTAGTTTGTGAAATGATGGCTAACAGGCTGCTTCTTGAATGTCTGAGGTACCAGCAATGTAAGGAATCACAGTCTGAGAGCAACTGCAGTATTAAAGATGCTATTTGTAAAGAGAGAGAGGAGAGAGAGAGAGAGAGAGACAGGAAAGAAAAATAGTCTGAGTTCTACAGCTTGCGTTTCTTTACTCTAACAGCCTCTGTTGCTGCTACAGCAGCAGCAACCACTTAGCTATACCTCTCTTTGCTTCAAACTCCACATTGTCTACCTTTCACTGTAATCAAGAGCTAAGAGCATGACCACAGAGACTCCAGGATTCTTCTAACTTAAAACAGTATTTACAATTGTTCCTATAGCAGGATTTTTTTAGGAACCTAGTTTTTATAGTATGAGGGAAAATAAGCCATTATATCTAAAGAAGAGCTCTGTGAAGCTCAAAAGCGTGTCTCTTCCACCAACAGAAGTTGTCCAATGAAAGATATTACATATCCCACCTTGTCTTTCTCATTATATCTAAGAACATAAGAATGGCCCTACTGGGTCAAACCAAAAGTCTATCTAGCCCCGTATCCTGTCTTTCCGATAGTGGCCAATGCCAGTTGCCCCAGAGGGAATGGGAAGAACAGGTAATCATCAAGTGATCCATTCCCTGTCACTAATTCCCAGCCTCTGGCAAACAGAGGCTAGGGACACCATTCCTGCCCATCCTGGCTAATAGCCATTGACAGACCTATCCTCCATGAATTTATCTAGTTCTTTTTTGAACCCTGTTATGGTCTTGGCCTTCACAACATCCTCTGGCAAGGAGTTCCACAGGTTGACTGTGCATTGTATGAAGAAATACTTCCTGTTTGTTTGTTTTAAACCTGCTGCCTATTAATTTCATTTGGTGACCCCTAGTTCTTGTGTCATGAGAAGGTGTAAACAACACTTCCTTATCTACTTTCTCTACACCAGTCATGATTTTATAGATCTCAATCATAGCTCCCCTTAGCCGTCTCTTTTTCAAGCTGAAAAATCCCAGTCTTATTAATCTCTCCTCATACGGAAGCCGTTCCATACCCCTAATAATTTTTGTTGCCCTTTCCTGAACTTTTTCCAATTGCAATATATCTTTTTTGAGATGGGACGGCCACATTTGCACACAGTATTCAAGATGTGGGCGTAACATGGATTTATATAGAGGCAATATGATATTTTCTGTCTCATTATCTATCCATTTCTTAATGATTCCCAACATTCTGTTCGCTTTTTTGACTGCCGCTGCACATTGAGTGGATGTTATCAGAGAACTATCCACAATGACTCCAAGATCTCTTTGAGTGGTAACAGCTAATTTAGACCCCCTCATTTTATATGTATAGTTGGGATTATGTTTTCCAATGTTCATTACTTTGCATTTATCAACATTGAATTTCATCTGCCATTTTGTTGCCCAGTCACCCAGTTTCGAGAGATCCTTTGGTAGCTCTTCACAGTCTGCCTGGGACGTAACTATCTTGAGTAGTTTTGTATCATCTGCAAATTTTACCACCTCACTGTTTACCCCTTTTTCCAGATCATTTATGAATATGTTGAATAGGACTGGTCCCAGTATAGACCCCTGGGGGACACCACTATTTGCCTCTCTCCATTCTGAAAACTCTCCATTTATTCCTACCCTTTGTTTCCTATCTTTGAATCAGTTACCAGTCCATGAGAGGACCTTCCCTCTTATTCCATGACAGCTTACTTTGCTTAAGAGCCTTTGGTGAGGGACTTTGATCTAAAGGTAGATTTGGTTGTTTTGTCTCTCGATTAGGTGATTCATACGTTAGTTCCAGCTAACATAAAAAGTTTATGTGCTAAAAGAAACAAGTATGGACAAAACACTGATTTTATTTATTTATTTTGCTTCCAAACCTTGTATATAGCATGATGAAGCAGAGGCAGCAACAGCTTGTTCAGATGAAGAAAACATACATTAACAAATACACATGCCATGGAGCACTGGACTATTATATATGCATAAACACACATATGTACGCACATGCACACAGAAGAGTTCAAGGAATTTCGGGCAAGAGAAATAAAAATGCTATAGCATTCAGCCTCACAACAACAACAACAAACTCAAGAGATGGCAGTCACAAATTTGTATACCCTTACTGGCTAGTGTTTACTTTGCCATATTTTTGCACTTAAAATTCACTTTATGTATTAAATGCCACACCAGACTGCCACGTTTTAAAAAAATGTGCTTTGTAATGCTCAAGAACTGTAGCTAACCACTTAATTTCAGCTTTCCTTCATCTAAGGTAATAAAGTTATCATCTCCCACCTACACACTATGCACTGTTTGCAATACTAGGATTATTATCCAGGATCCTCAGATATAAATGGAATCCCCCCCCCCCCACACACACACATACACAAAAACACACACACCACTATTGTTCTAGCAATGGTAGGAGTACCAGTGTAGGCAGGGTCTGAGAATTTTTACCACTTTGTCATCTAGACCTGCTCGGAGCAGGGTTAGGTAACATGGTAGGATGACAGGTGGGCTGCACTGAATCCTCAGGGCTCCCACCACTGGTATGGTACTGGAGAAGCTGCACCAGCACTAAACCAATGATAGGAGAAAATCCTCTATGTAGACTCAGCTCCATTGGTTTCAATGGGAATTGGATCAGGCTTTACTTCAGACCATGTTGAAAATACCTTGATAGAAATCCTTTGGGTTAAGTTGCTAATTGCTGGGGCAGGTGGAAACCACAGGACCTCTTGGGGAATTAAAACTCTCAATGAGGCCCTGTTTACTCTAGGATAATTACCTTGTTGTTGACACTGAGTATAAACCACAGACCCTCCTAATTCCTCCTCCACTAGAGTTGTAAATAGCTTTGCAGCTGTAGAAAGAGCCAAATGCTTTAACACCCATTGCAGAAATCCTGCTAGACACCATTGGTCTGGATCCTTGGTGTGGTTTTTGCTGAGCTCTTATTCTCTTTCACCCCATGTTCACTACAATAAAATCTGTGTTGGCCAAACCCATTTTAATAACTGGTTCAACCTAACATATTTTGGGGCTTGTCAATGCACTAAGTCACATTAAAATCACTAGTTAAGTTAAACCAAAGAGATTTTGCTAAACTGGGGCAAAGGGCTGTCTGAATACTTATTTCTGTTTAAATTAGGTTTATTTTGGTTTAGTTTAGATCAATTAGGAAGAGATTTAAGCTAAATTGAAATAAGCAGTTTAAACCAAAGTAACAGGGATTTGCCCTAGTTTAATTAAGCCAGTGCAAGTTTGCATGTAGACAATGACTAAGATATTTTGTCTGGTCACTGAAGTCCAGGGAAAAGTGTATTAAACCCATTTTAGAGAACTGTATTTAGAGACTGTTTTCTGATAAATTATCAGAGCATGTTTCTAATTGCTTAAGTCTGATTGAGAGGGTGTGACTGGGCTACTGGCAACTACAGATGGGCCAAAATGGAAATCTCATATTTGAACTCCTTTGAATTTGCAGGTCAGATTTGAATCCTCAGATTTATTTGTCGATCTACCCTTTTATATTGCACTCATCACCACTGTACTCCAATGCCAGAGCTGAGGTTGCCCTTATGGTTTTGACTCCAGATCAGGTGCAAAATTGGAATAGGCTTATTTTATGCTTCAGGACTGGGTACAGCCAGACTTGTGCAGAGACAGCTGTTCCATTCAAGACAATGGCAAATCTCACCAGATTAACTAGTCCCATGAGAGGTTTGCCAGTTGGGACTGGAATCTCTTGAGAACAGCTCATAAAATATTGGTGTGATAGAACCTGAACCTGAGCCTAAATCTAATCCACATCCAAACACCAGCTCCTTAGCCCATCTCTACATGTTTCTTCTAGTAAGTGCACCCAGCCTTGAAAACAGTTTTAACATAATTTTGCCTGATCCACACTGACCAGACAGACACCTTCAACTTGTGTCAGCTGGTTCCACTTTTTGAAACTGGTTCACAGTCTAAAAAAAAATTTGTTTGCAGGCTAGAGGGAGTCTATTGGTTCCACAAGCAGCCCAGGTTCAACTCTGCATCTCTCAGTTAAGCTTTTCCAACTATTTACCATCCAGTCCCCTCCCCAACACACACACACACACACACACACACACACACACACACACACACACA
>NW_020664447.1:74501997-74520068 GCF_002925995.2 Terrapene triunguis
ACACACACACACACACACACACACACACACACACACACACACACACACAAGCAATCCTTGCAATTTCTTAACACATTATAATTATGGAATCCAGGACTTCCAGGATACTTGGGACAAAAAGTCCAGGCTTTTTGGAACACATTTAGAAAAACAGAATAGATATTTTACAGACTGTTATTAACCACTACAGACAACTGCTATCTAATTTCTTTATTTCTTTTCAATATCATCGGTATATCCTATTGAGTGCTTTTGTTTCCCATTATATAGCTCTGCTTTGCTGACAAAAGCTGTTGCAATGAAATCAACTGTCCACGACAATTCCAGTTCATTGTATGGTTAATACCAATAATGTACTCAAAACTGATGTTTAACAGAGTTAACTGATTTGCTGGAGTGTTAACAGCCATAGACTTTAACTAATAAACAGATCATTAACTGCTGGTAATAAACAACTTGCCAGGAATCATTTATTATTTAAAAACATAGTTTGTCTTTAAAAAGATGGTCCCCATTGAGGACTGTGTATGACACCTTTCCTGTTGTCACTCAGAGTGTGAGGCACTGCAATACCAAAGAGAAACCATTCCACACTCTCTAAATCAGACTCTGTTAAAAAGTTACTCTATTTTTCCATCAGAAAATAATTATGAGTAAAATGTTATTTATTGACCACTGCCACTGTTTCATAGTATGGCCAGCATTGTTACAAACCTCTAATTTTTAATACTGCCTCCTGTTTAAGGCATGGACTCTAATTCCTATTTCTGATTGCACAGTATAACTGCCTCATCCTTCTCACAGGATATCACATCTGTGGCACTGCCACAAACTCATTTCCTGCTGAAAACAACCATGTGTGGTATATAATATTTACATGCAGAGAACTTCAATAATGGAAACAAAAGGAAGAGAAAGAGAGAGATGTTATTCTATAGGGAGCAGACAGAAAGATATTCTAAAAGGAACCATTTCAAGCTAAGGTTGGAATAGAGATTTCTCTCATAAGAAATTTACATTGAATTTTCTCTCATTAGAAATTTACATTCTGACAAGGAAAAGCTTGTCAGAGAATTATTGTAGGTGAAGAATTCTTCTCATAGATGTCTAAATCATGCAGTCTGTAATAAGATTAAACTAAATTCAAGCGCTTCACATAATGAGAGAGAGAGAGAGAGAGAGAGAGAGAGAGAGGCAGTAGCATTCAGTGCTATTCTGATCTTGTCAGTGTTCTGTAGTTCAATAGGACAGTCCTGTTTTCTTTTCTTTTTTTTACATTCTTCATGAGAGGAGCTGAAGAGGTGGAACAGCTAGCTGACCAAAAGGGGAAACGTTTATTAATATTAATTACTAATACTACAATTAAGTTACCAAAGGTATGAGATAGAGAAAGTATTAACATGGTATCCTAACCTTTTGTCTGCATTATTTTGTGAGATTTATTATTTGAAGTAACAATTAAGATACTTTTATTAGGATTCATTGTAACAATTAAATATAACTCAAGGTCCTGATTTTGCAGTTGTTTGACATCCAAACCTTCAGCTGAACACATGTATATGAGACTGTTATATGTTTTTAATTAATTAATTAATTATAATTTATTTATTAATTTGTATTCTATTAGCTCCTAGAGGTGCCAACCAAGATTGGAGTCTTATGGTACTAGGCATTGTACTCATGAATTAAGAGACAGTTCCTGCCCCCAAAGACTTTGCAAACTAAATACGGAATAGATGGCAGTTAGATTTGCCAATATAATTTATGAATTGAAAGAGTGATGCATTTAAAATTTAAATGAAATGTCAGCAATCAAACACAACTTAGGGATGCCTTCTTTATACCAACCCCCTTTTAACAGAGGCTGCTATATCCTTTAAACACAAAGCTTTTTTCACCATTATTTTTTAATTCCCATATAAAACCCAGAGCCCAAAAGAGGGCAATATTTATATAGTTATTAAAAAACAAACAAACAAAAAACAACAAAAATAAAACCCCCAAAATCCTGACCTTAAACTAACATCACAGATACTATTACTTGCAGTGAGAAACAAAAACTGCATTTGCATGCTGCTTAGAAAAATGCTTCCATTTAATTGCTTGTGGAAGAAGCATTTTATTTATAGACACACTGTGCAGAAGGAAATTTGGCTTGCCAAGTGTATAATAATATGCATGGAACTTTGCCAGGAAGCTGGCTATACCAGGAGGTTTGGTGTTCCATATACCAGGAACTTGGAACAGCTCTGCATGTAAATACACAGAGAAGGCTACTCCCCTCCCTCCCCCGAAGGCAACTTTAAGGCCGGCCTTCACTTGGATGCAAATGTATAAAATTAGTAACTATCAACAACGTTATGTAATTGAAACATGAATAATTCACTTTAAAATAACTAGGAATAAATGTATCAATTAGCTATAAAGAGATAAGAGATTATTTGCTACTCCTACATTTGCCATTTACAGAAACATAGCACTAAAAACAGATTCTATGGGGTTTTAAGTTAATCCTTAAAAATCAGATATGAAGAAATCTACAACTGTGGCAAAATGGAGGTCTCAAGTCTGCAATTCTTATGAGTAATCCTATTAACTGAATTCATTGTGACACCACACATGAGTAAGGGTTGCAGGATTAGGCCATGCTGATTTGAAAGAGAAAGCAGGTCTAATCAATTAGTTGATTAGAAACCCCTTTTTGTTATAGTTTTCCCCCCTTTATTACCCATAGTATGACTGCAGGGGGCAGACGGGATTTTTGAAGAGGAGCCAAAATTAGCTCAATTGCTGGACTTGAATCAGGAATTTTGTTACTGCTAAATATCTCTAAGTGGAACCTTTATAAACTAAAGGGAAAGATATATAAAAAACAAATACTGAACTTAAATTTAAAAACACGAGGTTATTACCACAGTATGATGAGATAATGACAGGGAATGTAGAAATAAGATGAGGCTTCCATTGTAATATTAACTCACCCACATTGCACCGAGGGCCTAGTCCTTCACTCAGTACCCAGCCTGACTAGATGTCTGGTCATTGTGGTCATCTGGAAGAGCATATTCTTGACTCCCCTGGCCTGCAGAGTTTCCACAGTCCCCTAAAATGGGAAAGGCTGGTGGGTCCACCTAGCAGTTGATGCTCTAGCCCTTCTTCTATACTTTCCCCAGCTGCCCTGCACACAGCATCCAACCCTCACCTCTCTTCCAGCTCAGTGGAACCACCCTGTTTCCACTGCCACAGAGTTCTCTCTATCCAAATGGAAACAGGATGAATGTGGCCCACAGTGGGCCTGACCATGCTTTCCTTGTGCATCCAAGGCCACTATTCAAGTCAGTTGCAGTGCTGGGCCCAGTCTATTTAGGCACACACTGAATAGCCTCTCTCATAATAAAAATGTATTCTGCATATGCAGCCTGCACCATCTTGCATCAGCGGGCATGGATCCAGCTTGATTTAGCCACAGTAGGTTTTATTTCTTATTGCCTAAGCTACCAAGCTCAATCATGCTCCCTTTGGAGTTTGTTTTCCATTAACTTAGATGGAAACAAGATCAGGCCCACAATTACCTTTCAGTTAGACAAAAATCACTGGATAGAAGTGCATAGAACTTGTGCTGGCCCTCTGCCCAGGGGTGAATTTAATCCCCACAGAGTAGAGTACCTGGGGAGAACATCCATTTTATAACATTTTAAAATTCAGATAAGTGGGTCACAGTTATCCAAAATTTAAAACAGTTTCCCAGAAAAAATGTTGCTTGTATTATATCATCTCAGGAAACTTGTTAAATGACCTTCCTAGGCTATATGAGCTTTTATTCCAAAAATTATTATAAACAGTCTACTGAATACAAGAAGAAAAAAATAATCTATTTTTCAGATCAAGCTCTCAAGCCTTGCAGTGGTGGAAAATAAATCTTACAAATTCTTTCAATTTCCATTTAACATTTCCTGTTCCAATTGCAGAGACAGTTGTCTCCTAAAGTGGTTGTAGTGCATTCATAAATTGCAACAGTATGGTTTCCCTGACAAATCCATTTCAAATCCAATAAAAAAATATAATGGAATTAACTGCTTGGAGATTTTGTTGAATAGCTCAGCTCTTAATAGGCCAATAGCCCAGTATGTTAATATATTAAGAGGCTAGACAAAGTTATAATATGGGAAACGGAAAGCAGACAAACAGTGAAGCAACAGGACTTTCTTGCACCTGGAAATAAGTTGCTATTTAAGAATCTGATCCTGCAGTTTGGCACGTGGTTATGGTGTTGGAGAGCAGCAATTCCTAACTACACGCTGCATCCCGGATATAACAAACACCTAGATATTTGTCTGTGTTCCCGGACAGTGGGAGGAATGAGCTTGTAAAGGGAGACACACTCCCTCCTTCCTGGCACATGATGTTCACAGTCTTCCCTACAGTCATCCTAGGGCCCATTTAATCATACCTACAAGTCCCGGACTTTTTGGGATATCCACAGCTGGGAGGGCAGTGCCATCCAGGTTACTGCTGAGGTTGCTATAGCTACTTATGTTTCATTCAAGATTTTTTGTTTAATTTATTTATTGTTGCATCTAGCAGAGACTGTTCCAATTCTGAGACACAAGGAAGTGGCAGTCAGAAACACATGGCAGTGTGGCTTAATGATCAGGGCCAGATTTACACCTTTTGCAGCCCTAGGCACTGCATCTTCAGCCCCCCCGCCTGCTGCCTACAGCTGACCTTCATGTTTTCCATAAAAAATGAAACTTTTAACTCACTTTTAACTTTTAGGCACCCCTAGAACGCCGGCATCCCTAGGCATGTGCCTACTGTGCCTAACTGGAAATCCTTAAGCCCAGGCCTGAGAGCATAGGTCTGGATCTTAATTTAGTTCATACCTTTTCACAACTTTAACATCTTTTATTATTAAACTTAGGCCTGGTCTACACTGGGGGGGGGGGGGGGAGTCGACCTAAGATACGCAACCTCAGCTACGAGAATAGCGTAGCTGAAGTCGACGTATCTTAGTTCGACTTGCCTCGCGTCCTCACGGCGCGGGATTGACTGCCGCCGCTCCCCCGTCGACTCCGCTTCCGCCTCTCGCCGTGGTGGAGTTCTGGAGTCGATGGCAGAGCGATTGGGGATCGATTTATCGCGTCTACACTAGACGTGATAAAATCGATCCCCAATAGCTCGATCACTACCCGCCGATCCGGCGGGTAGTGAAGACATACCCTTAGTGTGCTTCATTCACTTAGTCTGCACAACACAGAATACTTTTAGGTGAGATCCTTGGGCAGGAGTAAAGCAGCCTCGCTCTATTAATCTTGAGTCAATTCAACAAATCTGTACATGCAAATGTTTGCGCACAACAAATAATAAGGGGTAAAACCAGACAATGTGAACAGTGATGCAGAATTCCTAGGCTTACAAACACCATTTCTGTGATATTTAGCCAGCTCTAGTTACGGTCTAATAATTTAAATATTTAATGTTGAATTAAAATAATATTGTTTTGAAAACAAACAAAAATATCCCAGAACAGGAGATGTTTTGGGGGATTCCTATAATTTTAAAGTGACCATCTGAATTTTTCCTTTATTTCAGTGAAATGACCTAAACACTCAGAAATTTTATTTTAGAGTGAAATGGTAGCAATTTCTAAATTACAGAGGATGTTGTTAGAGAGACAAAGTGTGTGAGGTAATATCTTTTATTGGACCAATTTCTGCTGGTGAGAGAGACAAGCTTTTGAGCTACACAGAGCTCTCCTTCAGATCAGAGGGTGGTGGTATTACAAAGGTGTGCATGGCAATACATAGTGTGCTGCTGGGACGTGATCAAGGTCGTGAATGTGTCAGATATCACTGTGGTATTTGAACAACTAGAATTCCCAAAACGGCACAGAACCCATGTGTCTATCCTGTACCTATAAGTGGCTTTCAGAAATCTTGGCCCTTTGCACAGTGGAGCTCAGAAGGTAGACCAGACAGACCATGTAAACAGCAATTGGTGCTCTGGGGGACATTTACTATTTACATTAGCAATCCCCATCCAGACCGGGGCTGAACGCTGAAGAGTGGCAGAGTGGAGGCCCACATGACGGCCAGCCTTGCTCACAATAAGTGTAAGCCAAACAGAAGGCTGGGGGGCAGGGGAGAGCATTATAACGGTCTTCAGATATGTAAAAAGGTTGTTATAAAGAGGACAGTGATGAATTGTTTTCCATGTCCACTGAGGGTAGGACAAGAAGTATTTAGCTTAATTTGCAGCAAGAGAGATCCAGGATACATATAAGCATACCTTTCTAACTCTAAGGAGAGTTAAGCCCTGGAACAGGTTATCTAGGGAGATGATGGAATCCCTGTCCTTGGAGGTTTTATGTACAAATCAGACAAACACCTGTTCAGGATGGTCAGGATATACTTAATCTTGTCCCAGAAAGGTCTCTTCCAGCCCTACATTACTATAATTCTATGAATTCTTGTGTACTGTTGGGAGCGATTTTGAATGTGGAGGAGAGATGTGTGTTAAAAGCATGCTAGGGGAACCAAATGCTGGTTAGTGTACCTACGGTATGTCTACTTCAAAAAAGGTGTGTTCTTGACTCTGGTTAGCTACCCTGTGTTTGCTAACTCAGGTTAAAATAGCAATGAAGACAAGGCAGCTTTTTTTAAAATTTGGTTTTGCAGCTCAAGTTCAAGCCTATAGAACAGCCTTGAACTCAAATTGCTAACCCTGGTTAAAAGCCAAGTTGCCATATCTTCTTTGCTATTTTAATCCAGGTTAGCTAAAGGAGGTTAGCTAACCCATGTTAAGAATATACAGTTTTGGTCTGGGGTTTTGTTTTGTTTTTTGGCAATGTAGACAAATCCCAAGTTTCTCCAAGTTGTAGACAAGGCCTAAGTTACTCCTGATCAGACCGGATTGTGTCTGTTTTTCTGACTAGCTGTCCAGACTTTCCTGAGTGAATGAATAGCCAATCATTTTCTCAAGTGAATAAGTCACAGCAAATTCTAAGATGCTCCACTTCAGAAATTACTATGATCACTGGATATTATATATATATATATATATAAAATGCTTTCCTTGGTAAATAGTGGCTTTTGTTAAAGGCATAATTCTGAGTATCATTTCATTCTTGGTGATGATTAAACTAAGATTTCGACACCTCAGCAGTTGACCTTGATCAACGTTTTGAATTGCCCATCATATAAAAAAGAGCTTTAGACACCAAGCAATTATTTAGTGATGGCCATCAGGATAAATATTCACTGAAGAGAAAAATAGAATGAGTGCACTCAAATAGTAAGTGCAAAAAATATAATCATAAAGTCAAAATTTAATTTGCATGTGTCCACAACTCTGCACTATAACTTTTCCCTCTGCAATTTCCATCCATTGGAATATACCAAAGGTAAAATTTAAGACTTCAAAATAAAATGACATCTTTGCAATGGCTATTATGCAGAGATGAGAAGCTGGAATTTGACGTCAAATCAAATTAAAGCATACTTTGTTGCATTTGGGGCAACATTTGCATTTTGCACATTTTAATACTATGCCTATTCGCTAGCTAAGGATCCCACACTTCTCACGGGCACTGAGACTTTTTAACGGTATTCTAAATGTAAGGCAAAGAAGCACTGAACTTCATCATTTCACGAACAGCTACTGCTTATTAATTTACAATACTAAGAAAACAAGGACACTCGTTACATTTACCCAGTTAAAATTGTGTTGATGAGAATGTGATTCCTTATCACTTTAAAGTATTCTTTATAATTCAAGTAGGAAGCTGGTCAGATTAGTGCAAACACACTGCACTAGCTTTGAAGAAATCTCATACAAAATCCTGCCCCCTGTTGCCTGGATCAGCTAGTTAGGAAAGAGGATTTTCCTTCCCTCACCCAAGCAGCCGCAGAACAAATAAGGTGGCTATCATTTTGCTAGGTGCCGTGCAAAACTAAAAATAACCTGTTTCTTTAACATAGCTGATGATGTTCCACTCCGTTACCCCATGAACAGGAGTGTGTGAATTTACTTGCTCTTTTTATTTTGTGTGGTGTTATTTATAGCAGGGAGAAAGCTTTCCTGGAAAGGTTGTCTTACACTTGGACTTAAACACAGTCAAGGCTGGGATTCAGTCAGATTTCTTCAGGCAATGGGTTCCACAGATGTCGTCCCACCACTGAGAATGTTTTACCCCCACAGCTGATATAATCTAAGCCTGGGCCTCTCCAGCTACACTGGCCCTGTGGAGGATGAACCAGTCTTTGTGGCAGCTAGCTCTTGATCCATTACCAGCACTTTAGATATGAAGTCCAGGACTCTGAATTCTGTTCTGAAATGAATAGAGAGCCACTGGAACGTATGAAGCACAGGGTTAATTGTGTTCATACTGGCACTTGCCTTCCTCTCTATTAAGAAGAATAATTAGGACTGGATTAAGGCACAGGAACAATAGGTCCATCATGACTACTGCCCCAGGTCCTGGAATCATGCAGTGATGTCAGATTCTCAGCTTTTTTTTTTTTTTTTAAATGGCTCTTATGCTTATGGTTGTGGAAAAAAGCTCAAACACTCAACCCCCAGTGGTGACATCTGCCTGCAACTGCAGACAGACAGAAATAATAGCTCTGAGAGTGGTGAGCGTCTTCATTCATTTTAATGGGCTGACTCAAATGCACTGCTTTGGAAGGACCCCCACATCAACACCACCCAAGAGAACTCTGCTTGGAGGGGTTTACTTTTCACATTCCATCATGGCTTTCTTCCGGGGTGATGTCACTACGGAGCCCACCACACTCAGAGTCCTCAGCATGGGTGGTGGAGGCTGAATCCTCTTCTCTGGGATGGTCCACAATCTACCTAAAGACAGCAATGGTCCCTGTGGAGGTGGTAGTTTCTGTCTTCACAAAAGGCAGGGGTGACAGCCCCTCCTCCCAAACCAGACCAGCATGAGGCTTGTGTGCAGCCTCTGCTTCTACCGAGCAGGCATGGGGCCTAGAGAGGGTCAAAAAAGCGACAAAATGTTGGCAATATTTTCACAAAAGTTTTTTCCATTTTATGCAAATTTGAAATGTTGATGAAAATTTTGTCAAAACAGCAAATGTTGACAATTTTTGACCAGCCCTTATAAGACTGTGCCATGGGGTGGGACCAGAGTAGGCCACTATGTATGGGTGCACCTAGGGCCCCAAATTATCTTAATCCAGTCTTGTTTGTAATGTACCACATATACTCCACCATAAGAACTGCAACTATTTGGCTCTCTTTTCCTTAGTGTCATCTTAACATAGTGTGCGGTAGATGGCCTCTCTCAGGGGTCTACCTCATAAATCTGTAGGGTAAAGTACTGTGCAAAACATGCACCTCTGGGCTCACACCACACATACCTAAAACCTCCAGAAAGTTAGAGTAGTGTTCTTAGCTCCTAGCTAATTTGGAGATCCTGTGTTCAGAATTAACTCCTTTTATTCAGCACCCATCTTCTTAGATATTACTATACTGCACATCATCATCCACAGAACCAGAAGAAGTCTATCATTTTGGGTCCCATTTCATTCAGGAGCTCTTTAGATGGTCTGTGACAATAACACATAATGCTCACTCAGATCCTTGTCTTCATTTCAAGTCATTTAGACATTTTGCCTTAAATCCACTGTCTCTCTCAGCAATCTGGGAATCATTCCAGCTCTTCCCAGGCATTATCACAATGAAGCTCCTAACTATTCTATATTTCCAGAATCCACAAAGATGTCTTTTTCAGATCCCCTTATTATTATCTCACTTAGTGTGAAGGTCAGACCAGAACGCCCACATCCTCTTGTGAAACCACAATGCTTTTGTCTTCCATCCCAGCATTCTTGTCTCTCAGACCTGAGCACTCTAGCAAATATATTTTCTAGGCATGCTGTACAGGCTACTGCTTTGATGAGTTATTCTTCCTCCTCCTAGTGCAGAGGGATTACTACTGTCAGTTTCTAATCCTGACACACACACTAAGTATTCCAGACTGCTTTGGTAGAAATTCTTTCCAGCAATTCAGTGGCAATTTCTCCAATGCCCAATGTCACCTATGTAACCTTACCCTTCCGCAGAGGAACTTCTCCTCCATTTCTCCAGCTAGCTAAAATAAATCCCATTGAGCTCTGTCTTTCTGGCTGTGAGTCAAATGGAGTTTAAAAAAAAGAGCATCAAGTTGCCTCTCCCATATTAACAATCCCTGAAACCACTCTTAGGGCAGGACTACACTACAGCCGGGATCGACGCTCTGAGATCGATCCACCGGCGGTTGATTTAGCAGGTCTAGTGAAGACCCGCCAAATCGACAGCAGATCTTTCTCCAGTCGACCCCTGTACTCTACCAACGAGAAGAGTAAGGTAAGTTGACGGGAGAGTTTCTCTTGTCGACCCCCTGCAGTAACTCGACCTAAGGTACATTGACTCCAGCTACGTTATTCACATAGCTGGAGTTGCGTAGCATAGGTCGACTTACCGCAGTAGTGTAGACATAGCCTTATGTATGAAAACAGGAACATAGGAATTGCCATACTAAGGGCAGGTCTATACTACTGGGTTAAGTCGACCTAAGTTATGCAACTCCAGCTATGTGAATAACGTATCTGGAGTCAACGTATCTTAGGTCGACTTATTGCAGTGTCTACACTATGCTGGGTCAACGGGAGAAACTCTCCCATCAACTTACCTTATGCTTCTTGTTCCGGAGTACTGGAGTCGACGGGAGAGCAATCTGCAGTCGATTTATCGGGTCTTCAGTGCATTGATCACCGCAGCATCGATCCATGGTAAGTGTAGACATGCCCTAAGACATAACAATGATCCACTTATTCCGATACCTTGTCTCAGAGTGGCCAAAGCTGGATGTTACAGAGTAAGATGTAATAGCTTCATACTACTACTACCGTAAGGGCGGGCCTATTACTATGCCAGTGGGAAATTTCTTCCTGACCATAGCTATTGATCATCTTATGTCTTGAAACATGAGGACTGATAACCCTTATTTTTATTTTATTTATCCCAGCCAGTGTAACATCAGATACTGCTTAGTTTTATGGATGTCTAATATTTTTGTGACTCTTACTGGGAAATATTTCTCAATCCTGTAGCAATGAATTTCCAAAAATTAATGACACTGGGGCAAATCCTGCCTCTCTCCTGCAGTTATGGAGGAACCAAACTTGTGCAGATCTATGGGATGGGGACAGAAAAATGGAATTCCTGCACAGGAGTGCACCCCTCCACCCCCGCACACTAGATATCCTAGCACACCAGCGGTATTCTTGTGGCATTTTAGGCCCTGTTTTGCATACCCAGGGATTCAGACAGTTTGGATAACTATGTATCTGAACTGAACCCAAAGCTCTGAACCATGTATGTTTGACCATAATTATAAAAACCTAGAGGGGGCCATGTTCTGTCCCACACTGTAGTTAGTATGCTGGTGCAAGCCAGTCACACATAGCTGTTTAGCCAACTAAATGAGGATTCTCTTGGCATAGGGGAATTTATGGATGGAGTAGGGCTAGTGTAACTGGCTCTGCACTATCTCTGCCTGACGCAGGAAGTAGGAAGCTCCCTTTTGTCAGGGAGTGGACATGGGCATGGACAGAGCGCTATTGCACTTTGGCAATCCTCAGATTCTAAATGGGCCCCTTAAGATGCAGCCCTGGGGCTGCTCTAACTTGTGCCAAGGGATTGAACTGATTAGGTGCTCATAGCCACCTTTGTCCCCTCTCCTTTGGAATCCTGTGTCAAATACAGCCCAACAGAACCTGAGTTCTATGGCTACACTACAGCATAAGTTGACATAAGTTACATTGTGAATTAGCCACCCCCCTGAGCGACATAAGCACCGGTGTGAACAGCACCTCCTGCCAACATAGCTACCACCACTCATGGGGGCTGGAGTAATTAAGGGGACAGGAGAGCTCTCTCTTGTCAGCTTAAAGAGGCTACATTAGAGAGCTCTCTGGTACAGTCATAGCCTAAATATCTGACCCAAACACTTCTATATTGAGGTGGGTGAAGGGCTAAGAATTAAACCATAATTCTAATGTTCCTATATAATAGGTCTAATACAGATTTAATCTATTTCATTGCAAGTGTTCTTCTTTAACAATGTTTTGTCTGTTGTCAGTGAAAGGTCTTTTGCAGCAGACCATCTCATTTACAGGGCCAGGTAATCAGTAAGGATTTAGTGCACATACTCTGTAGGAAAGTATACAGTAATGTAATTACCAGATTTATATTTTACGCAATGTTCAGACTGTATCATAGATCTGGGCTCTAGTCTCATTTTTTGCCATTGCTTTGCTGTGTGACATTAGGCTTATGACACTTAATCCCTGTGCCTCATTTTACCCATTTATGCAGTGGGGAAAACACCACTGATCTGTCTCAAGGCTGGTCAGATCTCAACATCCGTGGACATTTTACCACAGTAAAGATTGCAGGATTTGATTATGGCTTTTAAATTGGCCATTTATAATATTGGTAAAGCACTTTGATATCCTCAGGTAGAGTGGCTAATGATTAATTATATTGTTATGTAAAGCATTTCACTTCAAATATTTTAAATAAATATTCTGAATATTTCTCCCACCATCAGCAATTGCTTTGTTAGAGGTTGTTTTTGTTTATTCTAACTTTAGTCTCAATTTAAAAAAAAAAAGTTATATTAGCCAACTTTTAATTTAAAACACTCCTGAAGAAAATTGCAACAGGAAAACAGCTGTTACACACACAATAGTGACACAGTGACTTACTATAACTAATTAATCAGAACACCTGGAGTATCTTTCAGAGTTAAACTGGAAACAAAATACTAGAGATTAGGTTTTCAAAGCTACTGGTGGTCCCCACTAATCTTTTTCAGGTGTAAACTACAGCGCATGTGGAAAACAAAATCTGACTCATTTCTGTGAGACAGGAGTTCCTTGGGCTTATAATTGCAGCATGTAGTTTCCATAAAATTTACAAGGTTGGCTTTCCATTTTAGTATTGGCAGAGCTGCAATAAATGCCAGTGAGGTCCATCAAAAGAGCATTTTTGTGTGTCCTTGTAAAAATAGATCAATCTTTTTAACAGACTCCGTGCAGAGGAACTTGAATAATTACAACACATATCAACAGCTTTAGAGTCCTTTTCCACACCAAAAACAACATGCTAAGTCATAAATGAAGAGGAAAAATAAACACAGGAACATAATAAACTAGACTTGGTTTGGTTAAGCAGTTCTGCCTTTCAGCTGCCATGCTGTAGCTAACCAAGTTTCCACTAGGGGTGGGCAGAAAGGTTATTCTCCCTGTTTTACAGCTTTCCTTTCCCCTTTGCCTGTTGCATTCTCTAGGTTTGAGAGCATGACGGCTCCAACAGGGGAAAAGAAAGAGAACCAGCAGAGAACAGTCATGCCACACACGCATTCATTCCTGGACCTCACTTTAACTCTTACATTGACCGTCTTGTGGGAATATTAACAATGAATGGGGGAGAATGAAGATAGCCCAAAACACAGGGCAACTGCAACTTTAAATCTTCTGTACTGCACTGATAATTTGTCCCATTCTGTAGTCATTGCTGCATTGTCAACTAAAAGTAATCAGATATAGTCAATGGGACAGATTCCTTGTCGTGCCAAGTTTCCACCCATCACAGCAAAGGTAGAGGGCTTGTGTCGTGGAAAGAATTTCCACGCAATGCTTTGATGAAAAAAAATTCACAATTTTTCAATTTTTGTTGTTTAATTTCAATAGGAAAAATCAACTCACTTTTTTCCCCTATGAGGAAAAAGGATTAAAAAGGAAAAAAGTGGGAAGTAGTATTTCGTTTCTCCACTTGAATTATTATTTATTTTGGGGATGGGCAAGGGAGCAGATAGGGACTCCAAACTTTTTGTTAGAATTTTTTAATCACAAAACTAATTTTTTTGCCCCAAATGATAATTTTTCATGAAACTTTTCATTGTGGTCAAAACTCACGTTCCATTAAAACCAATTTTGCTGGAAAATTTTCAACAATGGGAGGAATTTGGCCCATTGTTCATGGAAAGCAGGACTTCAAGGCACTCAGCCACCCATGGCAAAAGAAGTCTTTAAAAGAAAGCCTTAAAGTAGAAACTGGCCCTGCTCTGACACTCTCCTTCCCCAATCAGCATGCATCATAACCTCCTGCCACATTACCCCTCTAGACAGGCCATTTATCCAGTTTTAAGTCAGACAGCCCTGTTTTCTATGGTTCTCCCCTGTCTCGTACTGAGACAAAGTCAGAAGTGGTTTTGTCCAGTATCACCCATGGAGGACACAGTTTTGAAGATCGTGCCACTCCACCCCTGCAAGCATGACATCACATGCACTGTGCATATGATGTCACACTGGTGTGGGTGAGTTCTCTTCAAAGTTGCATCCTCCATGTGGTATGACCTGCAGTGGGGGCAGGGTCACATCATTCCCAAAAGTACTGGAATGCCTAGTATTCTAGGGACGCATCAGTAGCCATCCCATACCCCTCTCCCCTCCTGTATTCCAGCAGGAAATGTTGAGAGAGCACATAGGAATCCCCTTCTTGTGACAGAAGTGAAGGGTAAAATCCTGGCCCCATTGAAGTCAGTGGCAAAACTCCAATGGACTTAGATGGGGACAGGATTTCACCCAAACATTTTATGTGAGGAACACTGCAAAGCACAGCACTGCTGCAGCTGGGCTTCAAATTCGTTTTTGAAGGCTAGGGTCAGGCTGAAAGGAGCAGCTAGAAGACCAAGCAAATCCAATTTAATATTGTCAATGGCAGTCTGTGAGATACTACACAGGATTTTGAATCTGTGATTTCTTTCTCTCTGACAGACAGACAGGCAGGTACTTGCATGACAACTCTATCACTACTCCCCCATGTCGTTATCTAGATGCCCCAACTGAGACTGTGCTTTGTGTTATACATACATATAGTAAGAGACAGTCCCTGTCCTAAAGGCGGGGCCGGCTCTAGGCACTAGTGCTCCAAGCATGTGCTTGGGGCAGCACTTTCCAAGGGGTGGCACTCCGGCTCCTTTTTTGTTTTGTTTTTTGTCTTGCTTGGGGCGCAAAAAGCCGGGGGCTGGCCCTGAGCGGAGGTGAGCTGCTGCGGTGGGGGGTGCGGGGAGGGCCGCAAGAAGTAACCCTGGGGGGGAGGGGCAGGGGAACCGTTCCCCCCTCAGCTCACCTCCGCTCCACTGCCACCTGCTCCCCCGAGCACACCACCGCTCCGCTTCTCCACCCTCCCTCCCAGGCTTGCCACGCAAATCAGCTGTTTTGCAGCAAGCCTGGGAGGGAGGGGGGAGAAGCGGAGCAGCGGCGCGCTCAGGGGAGCAGGCGGCAGAGGAGCGGAGGTGAGCTGTGGCAGTGGGAGGGTGCGGGGAGGGCCGCAGGAAGTAACCCTGGGGGGGGGGGGCCGGGGGGAACCGCCCCCCCCCCCAGCTCACCTCCGCCTCCTCCCCAAAGCACGCCGCCGCTCCGCTTCTTCCCCCTCCCTCCCAGGCAAGCCTGGGAGGGAGGGGTAGGAGGGGAAATGCATCGCACCTGGGGGAGGAGGCAGGGCCAGGGATTTGGGGAAGGGGTTGGAATGGGGCGGGGCCAAGGGGTGCGGGAAATTTTTTTTGCTTGGGGCAGCAAAAAACTTGGAGCCGGCCCTGCCTAAAGGGCTTACAAATTAATACCAGACAAAGGGCTGGAGAAAGGATGTATGTTAATAGTTATTCTACAGGCAGGGAATTGAGGAACAAAGAGTAAGTGACTTAAGCAAGGTGACATAAGTCAGGGACAGAGCCATGAATTGAACTCAGATCTCTTGAGTCTCCATTCAGCGCTTTAACTACAAGATCATCCTTCCTCTATCATATATTATTTTAATTCAAGATAGTCCTAATTATTTGGTTTTGTGGGTTGATTCCTCACATATTGCATTCTCTCCTCTCTGTCCCCCTCATTTCATTATTCACTAACACTGGAAGCAAAGGGACATTCTTCAGTGGTGTAACAAATGCCATTATTGTTAATGGACTTATACTAGGAATGGATGGCTTAATTTAATCACTATATTATAACTTTCACTCATCCACATCAGTCCCTCCATTTGCAAGCTACAGTAATTGCTCAGGATCCATTAGTACACATGAAACTATCCAACTTTAATATTGTTGAATCAGTGATGTAAATGTGATTTGCTTCCCTGACATTTGTTTTCAAGGTTATTGATAGAGTCACAGAACTAGTACAGCCCAGGAAGTGATGGTGCGAGCTTCCCACAACTGCCTCTGCCCTGAGCTACAGGGACCACAGTAGGCAAAGAGAGCAGTTTAGCCACCAGGCCCAAACAATATTTGGTTTCTCTGCTGAGAAAGCTCACAGAAGTGCCATTTGTGGGGGGGTGTTTTGTGACATGGACGCCTGCCCACTGGGAACTGGACTGAGAGCCACCAGGCTAATTGCAAACAAGTCATACACACATTAGATGGCAACGACTTTTGGTCACTCACAATCTGGGCTGCATTTTAACTAGTGTCCGAAAGACAAAAGGCTCTATAGCCCATCGCCAACCCTCCGAGCCATCCATTCACCCTAATATCATATGTTCACTATGAGAAACTTCTCTTCAAAGCAAAACAAAACTACTGTACTACACAGAACTGGCAAACAAAATCATTTGCAGCATATTTCCTCTATCATAAATATACCCCAAACCCATTTATTTTCTTGATTTCACTATTTGTCTCAACTAAAGAACAGTTACATTATTGTTTCCTCTAGAGTCCAACTCTTTCTTTACATTTTTACCACTAAATTGAATCTACTAGCAGCAATCTAACTGGTATTTAAAATGCACAGTATGTCAACGTGACCAGATTTCAACACAAATTTCTCCTAAAACTCATAGATGCCTTGTTTCTGGTTTTATAGAAATTTTAGACTGTTCATTCTCTGAATGTTTTGTTGCTAGTACTCTGAACTCACTATCATATGAATCATAGAACTGGAAAGGACCTTGAGAGGTTATCTAGTCCAATCCCCTGTACATGTGGCAGGACTAATTATCTACACCATTCCTGACAAGTATTTGTCTAACCTGCTCTTAAAAGTCTCCAATGATGGAGATTCCACAAACTCCCTAGGCAATTTATTCCAGTGCTTAACCACCCTGACAGTTAGGAAGTTTTTCCAAATGTCCAACCTAAACCTTCCTTGCTGCAATTTGAGCCCATTGCTTCTTATCCTATCCTCAGAGGTTAAGAAAAACAACCTTTTACATACTTGAAAACTGTTATGTCCCCTCTCAGTCTTCTCTTTTCCAGACTAAACAAACCCAATTTTTTCAATCTTCCCTCATAGGTCATGTTTTCTAGACCTTTAATCATTTTTGTTGCTCTTCTCTGGACTCTCTCCAATTTTTCCACATCCTTCCTGAAATGTGGCGCCCAGAACTGGACACAATACTCCAGTTGAGGCCTAATCAGAGCGGAGTAGAGCAGAAGAATTACCGTATATACTTGTTCATAAGCCGAATTTTTTTAGTAAAAAAGGGAAGCACCAGAGACGGACGGGGGTCGGCTTGTGAACGGGTATAGAGCGGGAGAGGTGGGACACAGCTCCTCCACCCAACAGAGGGAGCAAGGAGAGGCAGCACAGCCAGCAGACCCAGAAGGGAAGAGTCAGGGCCAGACTCTAGAGTCTCTCCTCTTCTGGCCACGCTTCTCTCCTCTTCTGGCCACGCTGCTCTCCCCCCAGCCTCCAAAGCAGCTGCAGTTCCAGCTCTGGGGCTAGCAGGCTGCAGCCCTGCCGCTCGGCCCTGCCCGCCAGAGCAGGCTGCGGCCGCACCGCCTGGTCTGGCCCTCTGGAGCAGGCTGTGGCCATGCTGCCCAGCCTGCTGGAGCAGCTCCAGCCAGGTCAGAGACATGCTCCCCTGGCTCTCCCCAGATAAGGTGGGAAGGGATGGGATGGGGAGAGTGTGGGGGTCCCCGGCTAGGGGTGGTGTCATGTGGGGGATGGTCACAGGGGTTACTCCCCTGACTCCCAGCTTCTCCCCCCTCAAAAAAA
>NW_020664447.1:74520468-74569647 GCF_002925995.2 Terrapene triunguis
TCCATCTTGGGGGGGGGGGGTCAGCTTATAAACGAACCGGCTTATGATCGAGTATATACGGTACTTCTTGTGTCTTGCTTACAACACTCCTGCTAATACATCCCAGAAGGATATTCACTTTTTTTGCAACAGCATTACACTGTTGACTCATATTTTAGCTAGTGGTCCACTATGACGCCCAGATCCTTTTCTGCAGTACTCCTTCCTAAGCAGTCATTTCCCATTTTGTGTGTGTGCAACTGATTGTTCCTTCCTAAATGGAGTACTTTGCATTTGTCATTATTGAAACAGGAAACATTCTTAGATTCATGCTATGTCAGAAAATACAAAATCTATTGTCACTTGCCATCACTTTGAAAACCAAAGATTTGTCAACTCCTAACAAACAAGATGGAAAAAGCATCCAAGGTGAGGTATCTGCCATTACCAATAATTGCTGGCATTTTATCTCAGTATACTGCAGTGTATTGTAAACTGTGCTAAAATTACAAGCTATCACTTTAAATGTAAGGGGTTTCCTCGTCTTGCTTGCAGGCTAAGGGGCTTTGTAGGGAAGCATGCAATCAGTCTGCAGAAAGCCAGCCTGCAGCAAGGTGGGGTGAGTTGTACCTCTCTGTTTTAGGAAAAAGCCAGCTTTGTCTCTCTCTGTTTCGAGGTTCTTGTGTTAGGGGTCTGAATTCTAAGAAATAAAGTAGTGTCACATTGCAATTTTCTAGCAAGAGTATTTTATGTTTTTATCTAACTTCTCTGCATGTATGCTGTGAGTATAACATGTACCAAGCTGAAAACGTTCCTATCAAGCTTTGTTTCTTTTACATCCATTCCTATCCATAATTTCACTTGGGTTTCTTGAAACATTGCACCGTTCTTTTCCTGACCAAGAGCGCCCTTTCCCACCTTGCCAGGATTTACCCAGGATCCCCATTTCTATATAGCTACATGGGAATGGTAGGGTGGTAGTCACACCTTAACACCTGTTTGCAACCCCCCAAGATGAGAACCACGATGTATAGAAAAAGCATTCCACATATGCGTTTGCTTTCACAGAATGACTCCTAAAACTATTACATCCGACTAGACATGTCACTGCTCCTTTGTTTAACATGGTAAGCTTTTAGGAGCATTACCTCCTACAGAGCAAGGGTGCGTGCATGTGTATGTAAAGTCAAAATGTGCACCAAATGAAGACATAGCCAAATCAGCAGCAACCTTCTCAGCACAATCCTAGTACAGGATTAACTATCATCAACACTTTATTCCACAGAGTGGATACTCTCTCGATACACTGATCACAAGAACTAAAACAAAATTCTTGCTAATCCAAGGTTATTAATCTGTTCAAGATTGCCAAGCACAACAATACTGTAGCAATCAGTGTTAAATCAGTGGGGTCAGATTGCTGAGTCCTCCCTACTCAAGATGGATGAAATTCACCCAAATACTTAGAAACAGCACAATAGCCTCTGCCTTGCTTACAAGCAAATTAAACCCTCACACTTTGTGTTGGCCCTCTGCACAAGAGCAATAACACAGTGTTTCAGTTACTCCTGTGAACTAAGACCCAATACCCTCTTTCTGTTTAAACACAATGTTTATATGTGCCTTAGAAATACCAGAGCTCGAAGGCAGGACTCCCATTGATGTCAAAGGGAGCCATATTAGTCCCCTAGTGACTTTGATGCTACTTCTACTCCTGCTCCTAGCAGTGATTTCTTCCAAAGGTGAGTCAGACACCCGTATATACACCTGTTATCTGGTCTCTAAATGCAGGTAAGCAGTTTCTAGAAGGCCTAAAAGTACATTATATTGGTTGGGAATATCATCTCTGTAATTGTGAATGTGATTTGCCATATTGGAGCCAGGGACGAATTCTAAGGACTAAATTCTGCCCTTTGGGGTATGCATATGTGGGCAGAGTTTGTCACTGAGAAAGGGAAAATGTAGGACGATCTGGTTTTAGTATAAAACAGAGTGCACTGATCCAAACTAATAAAGTTCTTCCCTCAGGGAATTTAATTTTTGGGTTTTTTTGCATACAATAGGATTGTTTACACCAGGGTATAACTGTCTATGTGAATATAATCATGCTATTTATGTAGGAAATTGAAAGGTTTACAATAAGAATCAAGAATAATTTCATTCTGAAGGATTAAGCATTTAATTGAGAATGTGGAGTTAAGGTTTGACATTTCCTTTTTCTTTTTTTTCCTTTTCCAAGTGGTTTTTACTAGCATTCTTATTACACTCAGAGTAACATAAAATAAATACCCATCCAAGCCAAGCCAAAAATTGCCATGCCAATAGAAAGCAAGACCTGCTGAGAAAATCTCTCTTCTCAGTGACTGACTTTTGTGAAAGCCCTAGTTTGGATTTAGAAGTCCTCAGTCATCTAGCCTGATCAGCAAAGTATAGAGTCATTCTGAAACAGAGAATCATAAGCAGCACTAGGCCAGTAACAGCAGCCTCTCAAAATTATGTATGTTTAATGCTATGTCCTGGTAGGTCTACAAAAAATGTTGCAATCAATTCCATTCTATATCTTTATTTATTCACCTAGCATATGTAACAGTATGTATATTAGCTTGTAGGCAGGGATGCTCATAAACCTTACATGGTCCAACCACTAGAGAGGGACAGAAATCACATCAGGTGAATTTGGGTTTCACTCTCTTCCTGGGCAGAGATCCACAACAATTCAAATCACCATAAGGATCCTCACTTGCAACAAAGTCCCTTGTCAGCTCATCAGCAGAGATTGAACCTGGAACCTCTGGATCTAAACCATGATTCCTCTTCTGCTTGAGCTCAAGAATCACCTCAATACATTTGGAGGTAGTAGCAGAGTCATAAACCTCTTTACGTAACCCAGCCACTAGAGGGGCAATGAAGATTCACGCTGGGATAGTGTGGTTAAGAGTTGAATTGTTTCTCCTGTAGGATCTTGACTCCCAGGTGAGCTATAGCTTGATGAAACCACAACTCATAGCACTGGTGTTGCCTGCATCCCCAATAATCTTAGTGAATTGATTGCAGGACAATGCTGTCCATAAACATAAAATAAAATGAACTTGGAACTACGCTTACATTTTAAACAGACAACATAACAAATCAGACAGAAAATGCCCTGGAAGAGCCCCATAGGGTGATTATAAACCAGAGTGCAGCATTCGAATATAAAATACAATAATGGCTGGGTTGCCAATGGAGGTGTGGGGGTTCATGGAAGGAGTGATGTGCGAGAAGAAAGGATAGGTGCCTGGTTTTATTGTGTCAGCTGCTCCCATGGTGGAAAATGTGTTTTACTTTAGGAAAGTTTTATTTTTAGGAGTATAGTTTCCTTTGGTTCAGGTTATAAAATAAGGTTAGGGATCTTTTCCTCCATATCTTCAGTCTCCCAAACACACTTCGATGGACAGTGACGGGGATCATGTATATTTTTATTTTCCTGTTTTTGCAGAATCATTGGAAAGTTACACATGTAAAGTGACAGACTGTCTGGGATTGGAGGGACCAAACATTGAGGATGTGGAGTCTGATGACAGCCTAACTTAAGTACCAATACAAACATTTCGAAATATCTCTTAATCACCCGCCCTTTGACCTTCTTGTGTGTGTTTGTGGGGAGAAGGAATTTTATTTACAGCTTTAAGTATCTGCTACATAGAAGGGTCAACCTAAATTAAATTAGTGCTCTGAATAAAAGCATTTGCTGGATGTGTATTGAACTGAGAGTTCAAGACAGATTCCAAATTAACACATTTTTTTTTCTGTTGAAAGTATAGAGCAATTGGGATCATTTGGTAAGCTGGGCGCAAGCAAACATTTCAATACAGTGAAATGTACCATGGGGGACTCTATCCTGGGAAGCAATGACTCTGAAAAGCATTTGGGGTCATGGTGGATAATCAGCTGAACATGACCCTCCAGTGTGACGCTGTAGCTAACAGAACTAACGTGTTCCTTGGACATATAAACAAGGGAATATTGCGGAGGAGTAGGGAGGTTATATTACCTATATATTTGGCACTGGTACAACTGCTACTGGAATCCTGTTTCCAGTTCTGGTATCCACACTTAAGAAGGATGTTGATAAATTGGAGAGGGTTCAGAGAAGAACCATGAATATGATTAAATGATTGGAAAACCTGCCTTATAGTGAGAGACTGAAGCAGCTCAATCTATTTAGCTTCACAAAAAGAAGATTAAGTGGTGACTTGATCACAGTCTACAAGTACCTACACACAGGGAACAAATCTTTGATAATAGAGGACTCTTCTATCTACAAGACAAAACTAATAAAATCTGATGGCTGGAAGTTAAAGCTAGACAAATTCAGACTGGAAATAATGTGCAAGTGAGAGTAATTAATCATTGGAATGATTTACTAAGGGTCGTGACGGATTCTTCATCACTGCACATTTTTAAATTCAGGTTGGATGTTTTTCTCAAAGATATGCTCTAATTCAACCAAAGCTATTGGACTTGAAGCAGGAATGAATAGAAAAACATCCAGTCTTCCCTATAATATATGTGCTCTAGCAATTATTTTGGGGAAGTCCTATGGCCTGTGTTATGCAAGACGTCAGACTAGATTATCATAACAGTCCTCTCTGCAGGGTGGTATCCACGGGTGGGCCGTGGCCCACCCACTTAGCATCCAGACACACTCAAATCTGAGCAGGGGTGTAGAGCTGCCACAGCAGCCCAGAGCGTCACTCGGCCTGTAGCGCCCAGTGGGATTTAGTCACCTGCAGCTGCCCAGTGCCCGCCAGCCAGACCCAGGGAAGAGCCAATGGTCCCTCTCCAGCACTTGGCTCCCCCAGTGTCTTGCAAGGCAGCTGGGCTCCTGCGTGGAGCCTGAATGACTACAGCTCCCCGTACCTGTACATGGGCGGCCCGGTGTCCCAGCCCAAAGTGCGCCTGCAGCCGCAACTACAGCATGCTGTCCTGGCTCAAGGGCCACAATCGCTACTGCTTCTTCAAGGACGGCGAGAAGTGCTTCCTGATCAGGGCCGGCTCTGGCTTTTTTGCCGCCCCAGGCAAAAAAGCCTCCGGCGGCCCCCTCCCCCCCAGCACGGCAGGGGAGGGCGCGGGGGGGAGGGCGGCCGGAGCCCTGGGAGGAGGGCGGAGTGCCCGGCCGGGGCTCCGCTCTCCCCGGCGGCCAGAGCGCCGGGGGGAGGGCGGCGAGCCCAGCCGTGGCCCCGCTCTCCCCGGCGGCCGGAGCCGGAGCGCCGTGCCGCCCCCCTCCAGGTGCCGCCCCAAGCACAAGCTTGGTGGGCTGGCGCCTGGAGCCGGCCCTGTTCCTGATCATCGAGTGCCAGTGGGTCATGGCCGCGCAGATGGCGCTGCACTGGCAGCAAGCCAATGAGAGCCTGGACAACCTCCTCCCAGACTCCCTGTGCGCCCTGCCCGGGCCCCCACTGCTGCCAGCAGGGACAGCGCCCTGCAGAGACCCCCTGCCGAGCTGGCCACCACCACCCTGCGCTGGGCCTCCGAGCACTCCACAGCCCTGCGGGTGCAGCTCCCCAAAGCAGGTAAGCGGCAGGGGATGGGGCAGCACCACAACCTGGGGGCCCAGGGCTCCTCAGAGCCTGAAGGCATGGGCGTGAGGCAATCTGGATCCAATAGGAGATGGGCTTTGGAGTTCTCTAAGTACCTGGACACAGGACAAGGGGTCTCTGGATCCCACAGGCCCTGCAATCCCAGGGGTCTCTGCAAAGCAGGGGAGGATCCTGAGGAGGGAATGGGTCAGGATCACTGAAAGGCAGCGGGCAGGGAGTGCTCCCCAGAGCAGGTAGGTACGGGTTCCCAAAGGGCAGGTGGGCTGCAGGTTCCCCAGGGTACGAGCACTGTGCCTCATTCCTGACGCCGGGCAGGAGGTTGCATATGGGCCATATGCAGAGAGCCCGCAGCTGTAGTTATTTGCAGATAGGGGAGGGGGAGGAGAGGACGATGATTATCATTGCTTGCATGCACCAGGAGTTCTGGCCACTGCCCTGATTAAACAGGGTGTTTGTACATTGCTGGGAGTCCCTTTGGACCAGGTCTAGGAAGTGGGTGTCGCATCGGGGGAAAAGCTGAGCTAGCAGTGTCTGTCATTGCCCATCCACCCGAAAGTCAGAGCCCACCCACGTTTCCACTTCTAGCTACGCCACTGCCTCTCTGGCCTTAGAATCTATCAAAACAACAATAAAAAATTACTTACAAAGCTAAAGGGTAGTGTTACTTTATTAAAAATGTTCGATTTCTTTAAAAATAATCCTTAGAACCAATAAGATACAGGTCAAACAATTCAATTTCTTGGCTATTACACCTCTTTCCTCTTTGGCTGCTATTAGCATAGCGTGGGCCCCAGTAATGCAAACTGATCCACATGGCTGGACCCTTATGCCTGGACAGAGCCAATGGGGCTCTATGCAGATCAGTTTGCAGGACAGACTGGAAGTTCTTTGGGGCATGGCTTTTACATCCTAGGTACCTATCAACTGCCTACCACAGTGTGGGTGCTTTGCTAGTCATTAATATTAACGTAACAAATTCATGGCCATCTACATACCACCGACACTCAAAACTGCATGGCCAGAAGAACAGAACAAGTACAGAACACAGATTCTTTTACTCCAAAAGCACAAATTCTTATCACTTGAGCTAAAAGAGAATCTCTGCTAGTTGTTAGCATTATAGGGTCTGTGACACACAGTGTTAAGCAGTTCTGGCACTATCCCAGAGAGAGCATTGCTACAAATACTTGCCAGTCCATCGCTAATGATAAATAATAACTAAATAGGGCTATTGGTTACCTCCTGATGAAATGCAATCTCAAACTGTGGGTGTGACCAAGTTACTTATTGCTACATATTGACAAAGCTAAAAAATATCCATGTGTTTCTAAAAGAATAGGCCTTTTTAATCAGTGGAGATGTTTTTCTCTGCAGTTGTCGGGCACTTGCTATAACCTCAAATCACTGCAAGCAACAAACAATCACAGCAGATGATACCAAATCTGTGCTGAGTTTTACCTGCCTCTGTAAAATTAAATAAAAATTTAACAGTACCACTATTGTGATTCACACATAATTGAGTGTGCCAGCTAATAATCTTTAATATCCACTGCTGACAGGATGGAATTAACTGCATTTTTTCCTTTCTAACTTTCATTTTTTCCATGTGGTGTAAGCCAGTATCTAATCCCATCCTTATATCATTTTTGCTATATTAACTCGATTGAGGGGAAAGTTCTTAGCCTGAAAGCAGGTTAGGGTGAGACCTTGAACTATCAATGTTTACACAAGTTAAAGATGCCTTTTGTTGAGGTATTCCACTGATGCTTGCCAACAAAAGCTTTTCATGCGCAAAAGAATCAATACAGAATTATAGTTAAGCCATGTAATAATTATCCTCATTAGACGTAACCAGAGCATGGTAGGGATGAATTCAGTTATAAACTCTAGTAATGCTCAGGAAGTATATTATATATGTAATTTAATAATCCTGGAAATAAATACACAATTCTTTTTGTCTTTAGCTCAAAGTCTATTAAAGGAGAGAGGTAATTCACTCTAGAGTGAGAAGACTGATTCTTTTACTTAATTTGGCAGTAGCCTTTGAAAATAAACCTCAGGAATGTCTAATGGGGCATTCTGAGACTAACACAGATGGGGTACCTGTTTGCAACACTTTCTCATGTGAGTCACCCTTACTCACATGAGTCATCCTGACGGGAATAGTTGTCTGAGTAAGAACTGGTTGTGAGAGTGCAAAATTAGGTTCTCTCTCACTCAGCATAGAAAAGAGTTTTCACTGTTAAAGAAGCCCCCAAGTCTCACCTAGAATTTCTGGGCACCTAATCACAGATACATAATTTGTCTGATTCCACTTCTTGCACCCTTGCAAATTTTTAGAGACTCATGGGATGCTAATAAGATCATGAATGTTTTTAAAGTATAGATCTAAAGTTCATGTCTTGACTAGAGATTGGCAAATCAATCCAGATAAACATTGTGAACAATCTATGCCCAATACTTCACGGTTATCATAATACTGCTGCTGTAATCCACTGGAAAACTTCATAGCAGTTCTGGGAATAGAACCCAATGCCTTTTGCTCCAAGAGCACTTCCCTAACACTTGAGCTAAACAAGAATATACTTTAGCTGTCGGCAACGTAGGGCATATAGCACACAACCAAGCACTTCTAAGTCTAGTCAGTAGATGCCTGTGGTACTTCTGCACACTAGCCGGATCATTGTAATATGAACCATTCCAAAATTTCCCCAAGAAATCCAGTTAAACTAAATCCAAACTTTTGAGATTGGGGGTGGAGGGAAGGAGAGGAAGAGAGAGAGTCAATAACCTGTGGCCTGTGTTCAGTTTTCATATGCCTCTGCATTGATTGGATTTGGGCCACAACAGGAAGCTTAAATTCTAGATAGAGGGGGTCTTCCTACAACATTTCTGACTTTAAAACCAGTAAGTAGAAAGTCTCTCAAAATTCCTGTACTTGGGGATGTACATCCTGCAGAGAAATCACATCCAAACTTTTAGATACTTATCTGATCAGATTCTCTGAACCTTTAAAGGTACATCTACCACTTTAAAGCCCAGTGCTTTCTTCTTGCCAGGAGAGGCAGCCTGTTCTAACAGTTTGAGCACTCAATTCTACTCCTAACTCTGACATTTTCTTGTTAAGTGACATACTCATAGCCACAGAGACTCTCTGTGACTCAGTTTCCACTTCTGTAAGAAGTTTATACTATCACTTACCTATCCCAGGATTAATTGCAACAGCAAAGCACTTTGCCATTAGAAAGGGTACGTTTTACTGTTTTCCTTTGTTATCCATTTAAAATTAACAGTTTATGAATAAAAATTGGGGGAAATTAACCTTTGAAGGATTAGAATTTGCAAGGAAAGCGACAGCACTGTTACCATGGTGATAGGCTCGCAAAAGATTCTAAAAGACAGACAGACATAACTGTAAGCAAAGCATAACTTATTCATTGTGCAGTCATTGGGCCAAATTCTGCTGTCCTGCTATGATCCAATCCAAGTCAAGTCAGTGGCAAAACGCACATAATAGTAATAGAATTCAGCTCTTACATCGGTGTAAATCTGGAGTAACTCTGTTAAAGTCAGTGGTGTTAGGTTGGATTTACACTAGCATAATTGAGAGTATAATATGGCCCAATAAGACAACTCATATGGGTAAGGCATGCAGGATTTGGAGATGATTGTTTAAAATAATTTGAATTTATTTTTCCAGAGGCTATTTAATTACTGTTGGCCAGCTATAATGTTACTTGCATACAATTTATTTTTAAACTATTGAGGGTTTTTTTTCCCCTTCATATGCATTGGGAAGATTAAGCGATCCATTTTAAGAGTGTCATTTCTCAGAATGTTGAAACAACTGTTGAAAGAAAGACAGAAAAAAAGAAAGACAAAGAAAATGGTGCTCCATGGAAAAGTTATTTTCAAACCCAGTTGTAGAAGAATGTGCTTGTGTAGCCTGAACATTTTTTAGCAATGAAGCTATGGTACTAAAATATTAGATATTTAATTTATGTTTTCATTGCAAAGATGTATTGTAATTACATTCAAAGTCATCAACAATAGAGGAATGGTATAAACAAGATCTAACGCACATGCTATTAAATTAGGCGGCTTCTAGCATTATTATCATTGGCAGTAAAATTGCTTTGATTGCTATCAGTTATAATCAAATATAGGAAAAGGCTGGAATGCTAGTACCTTCCACAGTAGTATGTTCTTTAGCAGTCAAACAAAGCTGTGACATATCAATTTAAAATTCTCCTCTGCAGTAGCAGATTAACAACATAATGAATGCTTGATTTGTTGCAATGTACAAGTTCAATTGATTATTTTATTTTCATCTGTCCACTTCAACAGGTCATTTGTCCATTTCAATAGGTTAGCATTGTAAATGAGCTAATTCAGTATACTGAACTGTTTGTAACTCTGAGGCCACCGGTCCTACAGAGCTCTCTCCTAGGAAATGACAGCTGAAGTACCCCAACCTATCTTCACTGTCATGATGGGACACACTGGGATGGAGAGAGAATGTTTCTCATGAGACTGGGTCTCAGGCCATTCAGAGCTTTATGAGTCATAACCAGAAATGGATTGAATTCCCTTCTCAAGACCAATGGCTGGTTCTTCTACCTAGTAGTGTCTCACCACAAGCAAGCATCAAAATGCAGAAGCTGTTTCAGAGCTGGCTAAGTCATTGCACCTTAAAGCATAGCTTGAGGGTAGATGGTATCTGAGTAGTTATTTGTCTCCAAGGTAGGGGTTTGATACCCATGCCTCATTCAGTCAATGCTTGTGGGAGTTCAGGGCACATGGACGGAGGTTGTAAAAACACATCTGTGAAGTCAGTGAATTTCCCTCGCCAGAGAGAACACCACAGAGATAACTGCTCTTTATCCCACAGCAACCCATTTCCTCTCCCAAAACCAGTCCCAAGTCCCCCCAGAAGACATTCAAGAGAAGTCAGCAGGGAGGCATGGGCACGTTGAAGCAAGAAAAGCAAAAGCTGTAGATGTAAAGTGGGTCCATTCAAGGGTCCCTTTGGAGTTTCAAGTTCATCCAGCTCTAACCTCTAAAAACTGAAAGGATTGGTTGGCTTCCAAACCCTACAAAACCACATGGTGGGATTCAGATTTCAAAAGTCTTCATAAAATGCACCCTCCAGGATTTGCACAGCCCTAATAATAATGCTTTGCAGCCCTAATAATAATGCTGTGCAACATAGCTGTATTGTCATCTGCCATTACTAGGAGGTGACACTTCTGAACAACCATGGTTAGGAGAGCCTTTGAAAGGACATGTGGATCCAACATCAATGGGGAATGTTAACTGGTAGAATTCCTAAGGCCCTCTCCTTCCGAGAGGTTCAGAGATTCAGAACTCTTCTTGGAACTCTAGAGCGTCCACAAATACAGCCTCAGAACAGAAATGGATTTGGATTCTAGTGTTCCCCCAAGGTTTATAGTTTACTATTGAACTCCAGAAAGGACTAGAATTACTGTGTGTACTCTTTTCTTTTGGGTCACATCACAGACAAAAGGACTTATGCCTAAATACAGTGGAGCCCTTGTGAAGTTATTAAACGTAAAGGCTGGGATGTTAAAAGGGGCCTACATGAATTAGGTGTCCGTCTCCCTTAGGCTTCTTTGAAAATCCCAGACAAAATACAAACTGGACTAGATCATGACTACTCTGGCTAATTTGATGCTTTGACTCTGCCTATGACCTGTACTGGATATGTAAAGGTCAGAGAAGAATGAAGACCTCCTCTACAAAATAAACTTGAGTCAACTATGCCCGTACACCATATGGTATACAGTATGCAGAGGGAAAATACTTCCCTATCACATCTGATGGGTCATCTTATGCCATGAAAAAAACATCAGATACTTGAAATTTAGTTTACTTTCAGGGTCTGTCTACACTGTGAAAAAGGTGAGTTCTTAACTCTGGTTAGCTAACTCTTCAAATAGCAGTTCAGACATGGCTACTCAGCTTTGAACTTGGGTTAGGAGCTTGAGTTCAACCCCAGACTATCCTATAGACTTTAACTCCAGCTACTAACCTGAGTTCAATGCCAAGTTACTGTGTCTTCACTAGTATTTTAACCCACATTAGCTAACCCATGTTAAGAACACTTTTTTTTTCCAGTGTAGACATGCCCGTAGAGAGCAATGTATAAGTCTAGTATCAAAATTCAGCACTGTGAATTATAACTGGAAATCCAGAGTGAGCTTTGGCTAGGGTGGGCCAAATTCACCCATGGTGTAACTAGTGAAATCACTAGAATAAAGCCAGGACTAAAACTGAGCAAGTATTTTTATAGTTAATTATTTTTTTATTAGGTGTAATCAGAACTGCTGAACCCATGCTGTTCTACATAAGCTGTAGAAAAGAGGGCGCCAGATATGGTGTTTCTTACAAGTTATTTTTATCAATAAATAGCTTATTTTAAAAAAAGTTTTAGAAGTTTGAAAACATGAACTAAAGACGCATACATAAAGAGGGCCAGATTCTCAAACTCCTGGCACAAATGAAGCAGAAAGCACCTGGATCTCCCCTGTTGTGGATTGCCCCAGCGGGTGTAGAGCTGGCAAGCCAGCTCCCGCACCAGCCCTGGACATAGGGCACATATCAACAGCAGAAAGGGGGCATGGGCAGAGCATGCTCAGCTGCGGGATGGCCTCTTAGAGGCGTTGCAGGGAGCTGCAACCAGCCACAATCTTTTGTGCCCCCAATCCCCATCCACCTAACCCAGATGGCCCCAGCGGATAATCCGGCCCGATATGTAAAAACTATAGCCAATTATTTGTTTTGGTTTTTTAAAGATGATTGAAATGATACAAGATCAATAATTGTCTATCTTTGCACCAATCTTAGTTTTGAAGTTTGCATTATGTTAAAAAGACAGTTGGCATCTGTAACATCCCTGTATGCAAATTCCAGTACATTGCTTTGAGTTATGTCACTGCATGTTAGGTAGGAAAGCATGGACATTAACAGAGAGCCACAGCAAAGCATCTAGTGCATCTGAATCTTTTGTTTGCAGCTCAGTCTTTTCCTGCCTAGCAGTGACAGGATCAGGGAAGAATTTTCTGTGACTAATTAGGTTTTAACTTGCCAGAGAGAAAATGGACATTGGCAGTCTATTGTATAATAGTGAAACATAGTTTGAACTAGATTGAACTTAATTTCCTTTTCACTGAAAGGAAAGAAAGATTAATGAAATATCCCCAAATCCATCCTGTTAGTTTTTATTAAATCAGCAAATGAAATTTAACCTCCAATTCTGTTATAAAATCTTTTTCCTGTAGATTAAGTTTCAACAAACATAAATGAAATAGACATACTCCCCTCTACAACATCGTAGATATGAAAATTACATTATTTCAATCAACATTAAAGTTACTTTAGGCAAATGCCCCATTAAGAAACAATTATTTCTGTAAAAAGAAACATAAATGTTACCTAGACTTTATTAAACGATGTCACTTGGCTAATTATTTCTGAAAACCATTTACTGACATCCCAACATTTACTTGCTGTTTTTGTCAGTAATACTAGATCAGTCCTAAAGGAACATGGATTTCTCTTTTATTAATTTTATACTTTCCATGGGATACCATCCAGGTAATACTCCTATTTCACCTACTCTATGGATTTTTAATTATTATTTGTATTCTATTACTACATGAATCTCCTGACTCATTCCTCTTCCTCACCCCAGTATAAATCAAGAGCAATTCCACTGAAGTCAGTAGATTTACACCAGTGTAAAACCAAAGTAAGTGAGAAGAGAATCAGGCCCTGTGTGCTTTCAGAATATATCAGTTTAGATATAGGTATGCACATGCAATACAATTCAGGCAACTATTCCCAGCTGAGGAGTCCCCTTTCTAGTTGAGATTTAAAGGACAAGTCAGTCAACTAGGACCCTGATCCAGTCATTGGATACATGAAGCCAGATGCTTGTTCCTCCACCCCTGGAGCCAAACACTTGCTGTGACATGTAGCCCCACTGAAATCAGTGGGGTGCAAATCTGACTGAAGGTCTGAGCCATCTGTACTGTAGGTGGGAGGAGGGAATTTATGCCTGAAACATTTTAGTTGCCATTAATCATAACATTTTTCCTGATTACTACTCACCTGCTCAGTAGCACAAGGGTGTGAATGTGAGTGCGCTGAATATATATCACTGGGAGACCACCCCCTCTCTAATATCTGACAATACAAGGTCTCATCCTGTGAGGAGTGGAGTACTCTCCATTCCCAAAGAAGGCAGTGAGATTGGGTGTTTCCGCACCAACATGAGGGGCTGGACATCTTGTTGGGTCAGGCCCCAAGAGGCTTGATCCTGCAGCCCTTTCTCCAGTGAGCATTCCCTCTGAGTTGAGTTGCTCCACCCTGTCATGTAACTCAGAGCACAATAAAGAAGCAATTGCTGCCGTAGAAATTAAAATGTTAACACTGTTTACGTCAAACTTGCCAGTGCTCAGTACTACGCCAGACGATATGAAACTGTATAAAATATTCAGAATGATTGCCAAGAAAGTAGATGCGCTGCCAATGCTCCCGAGCACATCCTCTGGAACTGATTACTCCTAATCCTTTAGAAAAATGTATAAATAAAATGATGCCAAGACTGATGGACAAGCTGGGGCACCTACTCATGTTTCTAATATATTGCTTCCCCCTTCCCCCATATGAAATGCTCTCCTCTTTTAGTAACTAAAGTTGACAATCTTCAAAAGAAATCAAACTGTATATAAATGAACATTCTGAACCATGTCACAGCAAGTCAGAAACTATTGAAATCTACTAGAACTCCCCTAAACAAGAATTTAAATCTTTTAGTAAGGCTTTAGTAGAGTGATTAGTTAACTTATTGGTAGGAATGTGCTTAACAGGAACACCAGAGATGTTTACACTTAGTATTAGCTTCTCAAGCACGTATTCTAATCCCAAAGCCCCAATCTATGTGTTACTGGGAATGCAGCAATTACTTAGGTTCTCTACAAGTTAGAGGAGGGATGAAGAAATCCTCAATAGGTGGATAATTAGTTTTACGCACTACCATTCTCTGCACGGGGCCAGATCCTGTGGTCCTGATTTACTCAGGCCATGCTGCCACTAAAGTCAAAGGGAGTTTTGCCCCAATATAGTCCAGACCACCAACTGTGATCATCAGGGTTGCTTGGCGGTATGTCAGGAGACACAATGGCTTGTTCTCCTTCCTTAAATATATTGTAATAGTCTTTCTTTATCAAAAAGTGTCTAGTAAGCTAGAGTAAGTGGGTTTCAGCAGCCTATCTGCTCATTAATAACTGCAGCTGGTGGTTGCTTTGGTGTTTTATTTTGTGCTTAACACAATACATCTTTAGAACAGATGGATTTAGCAAATCCCATCAAGATACTAAATAGGAATGAGGTGCATTTAAAACAGCTGGCCGCAAACTGGTTTTACATATAATAGATGAGTGGTATTCATATTCTCTACCTCCTAACACACTATGGTTTATCATATGTCTGGAGAGTTGATATTCCTCTGAAACATAAAGGTAGTTTTACTCCAAAATAGGGGTTGTTTATGTCTAAACACGGATATTGGGAGGAAAACAGACTAATATGATAGCACTGTTTTTGCCAACTCATTATAATTACAGATGGTCCAAGCCAGAAAATTCAGACACAGATTTCAGATCTAAAATAACCCCCCCAGAACTTGAAGTTCATTATAGAGATAGATCCAGGGTCATTTATAGGTACTTAGGTGCATGGACCATCTCCAGATGGAATATAACTTATTTATATGCTTGCAAAGATATACAGTGATAGGTGATCAATGAATCATTGCTAAGCTAGTAATGAAGACACACAGTAGAAACCCAGTTATGTGAACTTCCCTTTTTGACACATCCTGGGTTCCACTGACTGATTATCTCAACACATTTGGCATTGACCAAGCAGTTCAGCTAATCATGAATTTATTGCATATCCATCCACAAATACTTAAACCCGAGCTTGGAGTTCTTTACTCACCAACAGTCTATATGCAGACCTCTCCCACTTTTGCTATTTAGCACCATGAAATGGGTGCAAATATTTAGTGCTGGTTAGCATGAACAGTCTGTGAGGTGCTTCCAATTTTCATGGGTTACCCACTGAGTTAAGTCTTCATAAGAATTCACAGCCTAAGTAAAGGCAGTAGAAGGCTGTGAATTCACCTCGACCACTGCAATTCTGCTGCACAAGAGTGTGTAGGATGTGGAGGGTCTACCACACTTGGGGTCCTCACTCTCTATGCACTGAGTGACTGGACTTTGCAGGATCTCCACCCTGTGTGGTGCTAAGGAGAGCTCCAGGGATTGCAGCAGGTTAAGGGAGGTAAAGTGCCATGGCCAGTGGATGACCCACCAGTCAAACCCTTCCCACTTGGTCAGGAAAGACACAAAGCTGAGGAGGCCGCAGTGCTGTGGCTGCAGTAATGGCCCGTGAGCAGTTCTCTAGCCACCCAGAGGCTTTGAGGAAGGGAGGATTCCATTCTCTCACTCACCCGCAAACCAGCCCCCAGTCACTGCAAAGGATCTGCCATAGGTGAGAGGAAAAGAAAAGAAAGCAAACCCAAGATCAGTAATATATTTGCCATGTCCTATGCATGATTTTAAGAAGCATTGCCTTAGGGGCGCACACACACACTGTCCATGTTGCTAAGAATGGACAGTGATGACAGGGGGCCAGATGATGTACTACAGTTAATGGGAAATGTGTGCATGCATCTGGAGAGAGAATTTGACCCCAAGTGATTTTCAGTAGATTATATTTTGTTACCTAATTTGATATGCACCAAAATGAAAACTGCTCTAGATACTCATTTGCAATCAAACAAACAAAACGCTGTACAATAAATGCATCTAGCTAAGGTTTCATGGTTTTGAAGAGCTTACTGTTCATATAATTCTGATGCCTTACCAGGCTTTCAAAAAGCACATGGGGGCTTCCAGAATTTTCGAATCTTGGTCCTGGCATGTGGAAAATAAGTTTTTTTAAACCTGTCACTATCATATGCCCTATGGATCCTCAGGCAAACAGTTAGACTGCCTACTTCCTTTTAGAAGCATTTGTTTAAAGTCATTCTTAACTACATGCTAAATGGGGCAGGGAGGGAGGGGGAGAGAGAACCCAGAAGGAATTCAAGAACCAATTTTTGTTCTTTTGGATTTTTACCCACATGTACAGGGAACTCCTATTTTTGGCACATCATAAAAGGGATTTCTCTCTTCTGCTGAATATTTTATCCCTCTAGCATCCAAAATGTGTTACTGAACAATGACTGATGAGAGGGTGTTGGCTCTGGTGCAATTTGACCATCCCTTCATCTGTCATCACTGGGGAAAGAGAGTCACACAGTCAAATACTTGTAACTATGCACAAGAGTATTCGTTATTTGGCATTCTCCTGTTTGCCACCCAATTGGGGAGAAATAATATCATGTGACCTAGGATAGCCATTTACATGTCATGAACAACACACACAAGTGAGCAGTTTGTGAACAGCCTAGAGGCTGAAATTAGTTTGCATGAACTAGACAATAATGAATAGAGAATAACTTTGCAAAATTAAATCGGTCAGAACCTTAGGGTCATTTCAAATTATGCCCAATGCCAGTAGCCCTAAGGGATCATTAATGGAGCTGGGGATCCTCAGGATGCAAGAACTCCCTGGCCACACCCCCTCCAACAGCTGCAGAAAAAGTTTGTGACGTAGGAGCCACAAAGGCAATTCTATGCTATCCAAGCATCCCCTTGTACTTGAATGATCCTTGTATGGCTGGCTTGAAATCCACTTTGTGGTGACAGTGAGGTGCAAAGCTGGTACAGCACAGCCCATGATCTGGGCCAGAATCTCTTGGTCAATGATTTTCAATAAGACATAAAGGACATTCATTACATCATGTATTTGCAATGAATAATTCAACCAGATCCTTCACTTGGTATCACTTTAGGAAATGCTTTCTTCCAAAAAGCAAGAGGACACAATCCAAGATATATCTACATTGTGCATCCTGTACATAGGTACTAGCTGTGAGGCAACAAATGCAACCCAAGGTTGCTGCCCTGAAAGAAAATAAAAGAGCGCTCTCATAGACTGTCTCCAAAACTCATGCTGTTGCTGCCCTACTTTCTGGGTGGCGGTGCTGCTGCTGCTTCTCATGTATCATCCTGTTTTCAGACACAAACTAATTATTATGTAAAATGCAAGATGCAAGCACAAAATCAAAACCCCTATAATCATAAAATCCAGCATATGGAAAACGTAATGGGCTGTGTTGAGTGAAAAATTGCTCTCGTCGACCTTTGCCAGCAGTTGATGCTTAGGATGCACCCAAAAGCCTACTCATTTATACACCATCCCCATACCAAAAAGAGATCCAAAGTGCCATCACCCGTCAAAAAATTAATTGCAAAGAGAGACTTGTGATAACCCAAGTAAAGGCAGCAAAGCGAGGTCATTGATTATTTTTATTAGGAAACCTGTAAAGATCTGCTGTGGCCATATGGGAAGTTTTGAATTGAAAGAAAACGTCACTGAGATATTTTCAGTTTTATTAAGGACATGAAAACAAAGAACATGGTTGCTCCATTTGTTGCTGCTTAGGTATAATTAGCAATGGGTGGCCTTGGACGTGCTGGAGGTTGCAGGGCTTGCCCCTGTGCACGGGACAGTGGGGGAAGAGGACATGAAAAACACATTCCCTAGAGCAGGCACCCGCACAGGGTGTGGAGTGCACACGACCTGCAGCAGTGATGAGGACTGCATGGTGATGAGGACTTACATGGAAAGTCAGAGCACTGCTCCTCAGTGCATCCTCCCGCAGGGCTCCCGAAGGCATTCTGCCTACTGTACTCCTTATCTGCAGGCAGAATGCCTCTGGCCAATACCATTGGTGTACCATGGGACCTTGGAGGGGGAGCAGAGAATGTGGGAAGAGATTTTGCAAGGAGGGTTGGGGGACCTCAAAGAGGGGGACAAGAAAGTGACTTTGAGGTGAACCTTAGAGACTGGGGTAGTCAATAATCATAATTAAACCATGGTCCTTTATGTGAATCTTCAAGCTCAGGCTCATAGACATGCCTTTTGCAGGACAACAAAATCCTGGATTAGTTACTGTGCTTAGGGGCTGATACTATGCCTTAAAATGTAACTGCTATTTAGAATGTTTCTCCTACACACATGATGGTGATGGTGGTGGTGGTGGTGTGGCTGTGATCAGAATCCAGTGGTAAATGCATAGAGAAGAATACTCTGTAAAATGCATTTTGACCAGCCACCTGCACTCAAGAGTAGTAAAACCATCTTTATAACAAGCAGTTAAAAATAGTATCCTTTCTTTGCAAAATAACATCATCAGCAACACTTCATGAAATGATTGCACAAGCCTGCAGAACTGTTCTGTTATGGATACTCACGCACAGTGTTAAAGGGCATGGCTCAAGATTACAAACAACATTGTTACATGAAGTGCATTTGATAATTAATCTCATTCAATGTTTAAAAATCTCTCGTAGGTTTTTAATTAAAGTTAAGAGGATCCAAGTGGTGGTTCTGATTTTACAGTATATGTTTACCATTAGATTAGTTCTGGCTGATTGATGTGCATGCACTAGACCTACTTCAGAACGTTCTGCTTGAAAAGCATGCTGAATCCACTTTTACTGTAGCATACCCAAGACAGAATTAGCTGCCCTTGCTGCCTCAGAATCATTGTTTATTACATGGTCAAAAACTGGAATAACTGTTGCAATTATTTTCTTGGAAGGATTATTTATTTTAACTCTTTACCTTAACAATGGGCAAACTGGTAAGCCTGGATAACTTTTTTTTGTTTTGTTTCCTAGCCAACACAATTACAGACCATGTTGCTACCACATTCTGATACCATGGTAGATGGGTAGTCTATAGCAGAGTTTCTGTTAGCATGATGGCCACACTACTCCTAGGTCTAAGACACCACAGCCCTGTTCACATGGGATACTGAAACCATGTGGTAGTCTTGCTAGCAGGGGGAGGAACAGTTCAGTGGTTTGAGCCTTACCCTGCTAAACCCATGGTTGTGAGCTCAATCCTTGAGGGGGCCACTTAGGGATCTGGGGCAAAATCAGTACTTGGTCCTGCTAGTGAAGGCAGGGGGCTGGATTCAATGACCTTTCAGGGTCCCTTCCAGATAGGTATATCTCCATATATTATAGCTTCAACCACATTTGAAAAGCTGTAAAGCACAACCAAGAGCAGCACCTATCATTGGCTTTCAAATGCAGTATTAGCTATCCTAACTCTGATCTTAGTGTAGTCACACAAAACTAGAGTCTATTTTAATCGAAGTACATTTTAAATACAGCCCTAAGGCAAAATCTTGCACCTGGTGCTATTCTTACAAGGGATGAAGGAGTGACACCAGCCACTAGCAAGTTGCCAGGTGCTGTTTTGCCAGCACAATGCAGGATGACCTAAGGACGTCAGGACACATGTTGAGATTTCTTTAAAAGGAATAGCTTGTCTCTCCCATAATGCATGCTGTAGCATCCATGCGAGGTGGTCTGATCATGTCCCCAAGATGACAGATCCCATCATCTTGGGGTCTTTGATACCCTTGCTGGTGCCCCACATAATAGTCTCTTGTATGCAAGGCAGAAATCTTGACCGATTTCTCAGTTGGTATGCCGGTGGATAAAGAAAGAAGTTCCCCTGGGCCATTTTCATAGCCCTCCCTTTCCCTGACCCAAGCACACCTGTGCTACACAGGACAGTATTAGATCCCTAGAGATTTTCTGCAGTTAATTTTATTGTCTGAATAAGAACACAGTAGTAAGAGCCTCAGAAACTACCCAGTTTGAAATGGAACCAGAAGCCCATCTTGCTCAGTGGGGCTATTTTTCACTCTATCAATGCTTTTCTTTAAATGTCTGTAGTAACGACTTGCTGAAAGCCTGGGCTATTTGACATTGTTTTGAAGTTGAGGCTGTCTTCAAGGGCCTAACCTTCAATTTCACATGTTGTAAGCCTTTCGAATCTGGTATTAATAATAAATATTATTGCCGTGCATCCTTATTTTTTGCTTAATTGAATTACAGAAAATGTAATAGCCTTATGAAAACAATATATGAGTTTTCAAACCTAATTAACATGATACAAGTGCAAAGGTCACTAAAACAGTTGTTTTATCTGGAAACCTTCCATACAAATAGATAAAAACTAAACTGCATTTAATTCAGCAACTTCAGTTAGAAGTCAAATCAAAGATGACTAGTTCTGGCCTGGGGGTGCAGCCTTTCTGGTAATAAATACTTTCCTTTTGTCATGATTTTAGAGAAAGAGAGATACAAACCCTGTCAAAGGTTTTTAGGTTTGTCCAAGTCAGCCATGACCAGGACTTAGTGATACAGGGTTGGCCTATTCGCTAAGGAGAAAAATCAATCCAGATGTAATAGAATCTCATCAGCCTGCAGTAAGTTTTATTTTTAAATGAATTCTTTTTTTCTCCCCTTAATACACACAATCCTGGGGCCCGATTCTTCAGTCCCTCCATGCACAAATCTCCAATTTAAGTCAATAAGAGTTCTACAAACAGAGGGCCTTCAGGACTTAACGCCTTACATATTTCTCCTTTATATTTTCTTATATATTCTTCACATGGATTTCCCCTCTGCACTGACTGTGAGAAGGGCTTGGGATGGCAGCGCTGCCACTTTTATTACAAGCCCAGAGACCTGCATTCAGCAATTGACTTATTGCTTTCATTCCCCCCCATGCTGACGTATAGAAGTAATTCCTTCCTATCTCGGAAGAGAAGAGAACGACCATGGTATATTCACTATGCCATTTGTCTGCCGATCCACAGACACCTTAACCACTGGCTGCTACCTTATCAGCCACACAAAATGCTGCCCACTGACATAGTCAACACCATGTGAGCTTCTGTGACAGGCACTAAATGCCTACATGGATGCCATTGGATACCAAGGGCAGGCATTCTCATACCCATGCCAACCTGAATAAGGGCTGGTCCACACTAACCCCCCACTTCGAACTAAGATACGCAACTTCAGCTACGTGAATAACGTAGCTGAAGAGAAGTATCTTAGCTCGAACTTACCGCGGGTCCACACGCAGCAGGCAGGCTCCCCCGTCGACTCCGCGTACTCCTCTCGCAGAGCAGGAGTACCGGCGTCGACGGCGAGCACTTCCGGGATCGATCCAGGATCGATTTATCGCGTCTAGACAAGACGCGATAAATCAATCCCAGAAGATCGATTGCTTACCGCTGGACCCGGAGGTAAGTATAGACGTACCCTAAGTGATGACATTTTATTTCATCATTACTGCCAATACAGCTCCTAAAATTGTTCTTCCAAGGAGGACATGGAAGCATTTAAAATAAAAAAGAGTTTGACATTGCAACAGCCTTCTTAATGGTAGAACACACTCAGTTCGGGTTCACCACCACCACCTTTATGGAGTCATAGAATTTTCAGACCAGCCAAAAGCCACCTCTTCAAAAGAGCTACAAAAGCCGGGAAAAGTTACCACCACCACCACTTTGCATTCCAGGGATGTCACTCTGAGGATCTCAAGGCGATTTACAAACAGAAAGAGGACCAAGCCTCACAATACCTCCTGTGCAACAGATATTACTATTGGCCTTTTACAGATGGGCAAACAGAGGTATGAAGAGGTTAGTAACCGGCACCAGAACCCAGATCCCATGGCACTCTTTAAACTCAAGACCGTCTTTTCTTCCCCTAATGAACATTTAAAATTCAATGTATATTTTCCTGTTTAGTTCAATCATTTAAAGAGTTGAAAGATGTAAACCACTCATATTATAACCAGCACAACCCAGAAAAAGAGGAAAACATTTTTGGCCATAGTCCTTTTTTAAAACTCTTTTGCAACATCTATGCTTCATTCATAACAAAAATATCATTTTTATATGAACACATAACAGCATAAGAGCAGGTTTTGGGTGAGTGCAGATTTACACAATGAAACCAAAAAGGGCTTCCCCAAACAAAGACTGATCATATGGCCAACAGCTGTGACAGGAGTATCCTTATGTAATCTGAAAAGTAGTAACAGTCACCTTTGCTGGTGTTCCCATTTCAGAAGCAACTAGCTGGTAGCATAGGAAACAAAGATGTGAGGTAATTTTTCTTTAGGAATGTAAAAGGATGAAGAATTAGGTAGAAAAATGCCAATGAATAAAAGAGAAAGAAAATCTAAAATAGAAAAAAGCTTTTAAAATAATTCACACGTAGGGGCATGAAGGTTGCTCTTTGTGTTTGTAAAAAGTGTAACTTTCAGTCTAAGATGACTTAAATATTATAATAAGGAGATGAGAACCAAAATATGGTTTATGTGAGAGCATAGCGTCTCTCCTCAATAACAGACTGCACCACACTATGAAAACATAATGACCTCTGTCCCTTTAGACAGACATACTGAAAGCTGTTATGCACAGAAAACAAAGCCATCTCAGTTTCAGACCTAGATACACCACAATATATATTTTCTTACACAAGCACTGTACACATTCTGAATCTGAGAAGTCAGTGTATGCTGCCTGGGTCACTCTGCTAAACCTGCTGCCTGGTTTCTTTATTAATTCCCCTCAATCTTCCACCTGTGACTCATGGATAAAAGCAGCAACCCACTAAACTGTTTCATTCACATGTGGGGAGAAGAGCAGAATTTGTGAGAAAGAACAAACCAAAGCAATTGGGAACATAAAGAGTGGGGGAGGACAACTGTGGGCATGTAAAATCTCCTTAGAAATAAGAGAGGGGAAAAACAAAGGAAAACATAACGAGAGTTATGAACAGCACTTACCAGCTATGGAAGATACAGCAATAAGCCAGCTGCAAAATGGCTACGCTGGGGCTACAGCTGCTTATCTCTGCTAAATTTAAAGGGCTAGAAGGGCACACTGGGAAAAAGTTCCTCTAAAGAAAAGTTAATAGATACCAGGGAAGAACTACAGGAGGATATGCATACAGAAAGGGCTGTTCCTGCACATTGCTGTTGTCTATTATCTTTTTCTATGGTGAAACCCACAGGAAAGTAAACTCTATTAGGTTCATCTTGTGGCATTATCTTGAAAAAATAATGAGAGGACAGGGTATTCCACCCATCACTAGGATTGCCAACTTTCTAATCACACAAAACCAAACACTCTTTCCCCGACCCCTGCCCTGCCCCGCCCCTTCCCCTGGGCCCTGCCCCTCCCCTGCCTCTTCTCCGAGACCTCGCCCCCACTCACTCCATCTCCCCTCCCTCTGTCGCTCACTCTCTCCCACCCTCACTCACTCATTTTCACTGGGCTGCGGCAGGGGGTGTGGGCTCTGGGTGGGGCCATAAATGAGGGGTTCAGGGTGCAGGAGGATGAGGGTTTTGGGGTATAAGAGGGGGCTTTGGGCTAGGGGGTGGAGCCAAGGGTTTCAGAGTGTGGGAGGTGGCCCTGGGCTGAGGCAGGGGGCTGGGGTATGAGAGGGGGGATGGGCTCTAGGCTGGGAGTATGGGCACCGGGGTGGGGCCAGAAATGAGGGGTTCAGGGTGTGGGCTCTGGGCTGGGGCAGAGAGTTGGGGTGCGGGAAGGGCTGCGGGCTCTGGAAGGGAGTTTGCTTGCAGGAAGGGGTGTGGGGTGCAGGCTCTGGGAGGGAGTTTAGGTGTGGGAAAGGGTGAGAGGTGCGGGCTCCGGGTGGCACTTACCTTGGGGGACTTCCAAGAAATGGCAACATGTCCCTTGGCTCCTAGGCGGAGGCGTGGCCAGGCAGCTCTGTGCGCTGCCTCCGCCCACAGGTGCCGCCCCTGCAGTTCCCATTGGCCACAGTTCCTGGCCAATAGGAGCTGCGGAAGCAGCGCTCTGGGTGGGGGCAGCACGCAGAGCCATACTGGCTGCATGGAGCCAAGGGACATGTCGCTGATTCCAGGGAGCTGCACAGAGCCAGATAGGGAGCCTGCCAGCCCCAACAACCAGACTTTTAACACCCTTATTTCTTCTCTTTCCTATCTCTCTGCTTTTTTCTTCTATTTAAGAAGAGTCTGGCTTAGCTGGCCAAGACTCAAGGCTCTAAATTTTGCATTACTGCTGTAAACCTGTGACCAGAAAGAGGCAGCTAAATACAATGCCCTAAACAGGCCATTGATGGTACAAGATTGCCAGGTATCAAAGTGGCTGATAAGACCATATGCTGTGCCTGTGTTTTTCCAGCAGTGAGGTTGCAAATGAGAATCTATATGAGAGACAGAACCTGCATTTTCTATCTTTGTTGTTCTTTTTTCTCCCCTTTTGTATGAGTTTGGCTTGTTTTATCCTAAAGGAAATGGGATCAGATTTTAACAGCAGCAGCAAAGGCAACAGCTCCAGCCCATCTTAACTAACTTCTCTTGTCCTCAAGAGGATAGTTATTACCATCTTTAATATCACCTAAAACCCAGAGACCTTTCTTGCGGCCACAGCCTCCTGGGCGGGGGGAAATAGCGGCCCCTCCCTGTTGCTTCTGGATGTCCCGCCTTGGTGTTGGTTGCTGGGGCCACCAGCAGGGGTTTGGCCCTGCCCCTCTCTGGAGACACCTGGGCACAATGCTGGAGGAGCAGGCACCCAGTGAGTTCCCCACTTTCCTGGGGGTGGTGGGGCTCAGGCTTTGGGGTTCAGCCCTGGGGTGGCAGGCTCTGACCATGGGGCTTCGGGCTCTAGCTGCGCGGCAGCAGGCCCCAGGCTCTGGTGGCAGGGCTTCAAGCTCTAGCTCCCCGCTGCCTCCTCTGGCCCCCCATCCAGGGCTTAATTTGTCCCCAGGCTTGCCAGGGCTGAGTAAGTCTGTGAAAAGTGATATTAACAAACATACGGGTATCACTTTTCACAGCAGACTTACTAGCTAGCCATAAATAAATTACAATGATTTGGACATGTATATGTGCACATTTATTTGTTTTTCCTAAAGCTAATTAAGTACTTTAGGAAAAAGTGTGAGATCAGCCACCAGCAAGAATTGGTGGCCCCACTCTGAGGCCACCAAAAAATTTGTCCTGAGAACCCCTGATCTAAAAGACTGTCAAACAAGGGGTTTTCCCTTCTGAAGACTGTCCAGCTAAAGGGAACAAGGGGTGTTGTTACAATGAAAATCTAATACTTTCAGATGCTTCAACTGTTTCTCCTTCTTGTCTGTATCTCTAATAAAAGGTAAAAAAAGATTTTTAGTGGTGTGTTTGCCATGGTACTAAGCAGTCTCTGTATTATCAACACCAGAACCTTGTTTAAAAGTGTTTAATGTTGAACAGTAAGTGGATCTTATTAACACTTTTGATTTTGGGGGCTCATCTATGCCATCTAAATTAATACAACAGGCCCCTCCTCTTGCCCTAGCTGCACTTCTGCGCCCTGTCCCAGCTAAAACCTGGAAGTGCAGAGCAGCACAAAGAATGAAAAGTGAGGTGGAAAGAATTGCAGAAAAGTTTTCAAACCTTGAAAAATGTCATTTTCAGGTGGAGGTTTGGAGTGGCATCTCTTTGACCCAAACTAGCTCACCCCAGCCCAGTGACAGGATGGGGGAAGAGGCCCCAATCAGATCCTGATTAGGTTTTGTCATTGGGGTTTCAGGCTGATGCAGTGCCAAGGGGTTGCTTTTAACAGCACTGAAATCTTATGAACTACTCTCATGAGAGTTTCACTCAAGATGGCAGAAATCTTAAGATTTTGGCCCTGTTCTTAAATGGAACTAAATAAAAAAGGTGCATTTCAGTTTTGGACACAACTCTGAACTGAAACCACAGGTGCTTGACTTAAAACCTTCCTACCCAGACCTGGAATTAAAGGGGTTTCAGAAGAGCGGTTCTGGTTTTCAAGTGACAACTAGAATTTGTCAAATGCAAACAAACCTACCTGGCGTATGTGCTGGAACTAGGGGTGCTGGGAGTGCAGCAGCACCTCCTGGTTTTAAATGGTTTTCATCATTTACAGGGTTTATAGTTTTGTCTGATGGCTTTCAGCACCCCCACTATACAAATTATTCCAGCACCTCTGCTACCTGGTGAGCAAGCTCTGTGCCTTCTCTCTAGGGTGACCAGACAGCAAGTGTGAAAAATCGGGACGGGGGTGGGGTGTAATAGGAGCCTATATAAGAAAAAGACCCAAAAACCAGGACTGTCCCTATAAAATTGGGACATCTGGTCACCCTACTTCCCTCTCTCACACTTTTCAAAAGCTTCCCCCATTCTTGATGAGCCTCCTTATCCCAGTGCATGTTTGTGTGGAGATTGGACAGTGGTGGGGAAGGGAAGAAGCACATGTGGGCATCATATTTGGTTTGGCTTGTTACTACTGATACCTTGCTCCAGGAGTCAATAGTGAGAGGTATCCAAGACTTGTGGGAGCCTTGTTTACCAGGCTTATTCAGGGTTAAAAGCTTGCTGCAGCTTTGTTAAAAATGTAGTTTGGAAGCAGTTTAGGAGAGGGCATGTGGCTGCCCTTACAGCTCTCTAGGGACACATGTTTGGGGGAGTGCTGCAGTGTTGGAAGGAGTGTGAATAACATTTTAAATCAGCTGCTTACATCCCACGGGCTCACAACTGTTAGGAGCAAAACAAGAACTGAAGTAGAAATTCTTCTTTATACTGTGTAGCAATGCATAGGATCTTCTCCTTCTCAGTCCCAAACAGATAGCCTTGCCATCAAATGCATGGGACAGATGGCTGGATGTAATACAATGTATAGTTTAATTAAAGATGGGCCTGAACCAAAGCCTGCCATTTAGTTGGATCCTACAAAGCTTATCCCCTAGCTTTAGAAAATAAGGGAATCACTTAATGAAACTGATCACTGTTAAGCTTAGAACAGATAGCGCATTATGTTGAGCAGAGGTGGGCAAACTAGCCCAGCCCGCAGGATCGTCCTGCCCGGCCCTTGAGCTCCCAGCCCCTCCCCCACTATACCCTCTCCCCCGGAGCCACGCCGCTGCGTGGGCAGCGCTCTGGGCGGCGGGGGTTGCGTGCTCCTGCCAAGCAGTGTGGCAGTGTGTCTGGCTCCGGCTGGGCAGCGCGGCTGCCAGACATGCTGCTCTGAGTGGCATGGTAAGGGGGTTGGGGGGTTGGATCGGGGCAGTCAGGGGACTGGGAGCAGGTGGTGGAGTCCCGGGGGGCAGTTAGGAGCGGGGGATCCCGGGAGGGGGTGGTTAGGGGTGGGGGCGGTCAGGGGACAAGGAGCGAGGGGGGTTGGATGGGTCGGGGTTCTGAGGGGGGCAGTCAGGAGGCAGGAAGTGGGAAAGGTCGGATGGGGGCAGGGGCCAGGCTGGGGAGGCACAGCCTTCACTACCCGGCCCTCCATACAGTTTTGCAACCCCAATGTGGCCCTCGGGCCAAAAAGTTTGCCCACCCCGATGTAGAGTCTTGAAGTAAATCCACACTAGAATGGGTCAGAATATTTTCAACCGAATTAGATTTCGTCAAAATATGCTGTTTTGTTGAAGCCAAGATGTCTCAGTTTTGACAAAGTCTTCACTGACGTGTTTTTGGAGAGAGCAAGACTGACTCTCACAGTCCAGAGACTGGTGGTCAGGGTGCTAGTCTGGAAGACTCCGGTTTAAGTCCCTGCTCTTTTAGGGCTGGTCCACACTAAGCCCCCAGTTCGAACTAAGATACGCAACTTCAGCTACGTGAATAATGTAGCTGAAGTCGAAGTATCTTAGTTCGAACTTAAAGGTACTTACCGCGGGTCCACATGCAGCAGGCAGGCTCCCCCGTCGACTCCGCCTACTCCTCTTGCGGAGCAGGATTACCGGCGTCGATGGCGAGCACTTCCGGGATCGATTTATCGCGTCTAGACAAGACATGATAAATCGATCCCAGAAGCTCGATTGCTTGCTGCCGAACCAGCGGGTAAGTATAGACGTACCCATAGATTCAGAATGATCTGGGATGAAAAACTCTGATCTGACTCAGGTAGAGCCAGGACTAAAACCTGCGTCTTCCAGGCCAGTGCTCCACCCAGCAGGCTACATACACTCTCAGAGCTTGCCGTGAAACAGAACTGTTGTCCCCCAGTCATACACAGGTATGGGGTTACTGCTCTGTTCTTAGCACAGCTCCACACTCAATTCCCCTCTTCTGGGGATTCCCAGGCCAGAAAATGTTATGACCAGTGTTGTGTACTGAACACTCACAAAGCACATGTCTGGATGATGTACACAAAATGCTCCACTTTCACTGAACATAACTGAGAGCTCACAGAGTAAGGAGCAATTTACCCAAGTTCCAGAGAATGCCCCATCTGCCCAAAATCAACCCTCACACTGCTCTTCTTCCTAGCTCTGTGTCTAGACTAAGGTTCCACCCTGTATTAGAATTTACTTGCAACAATGTACCATCTCAGACTGTTCCCAGGTCCTTCTAGCCAATAAGAACCCACAGCTCACATGGGCCTCAGTTTATCTCATATGCATGCTCTCCAGAGAATTCATTAAACTCTAAAGGTTATATGTGTATGTATACACACACACACACACGTTGAGATTAGGTCAGGGTGTGTTAACTAACCTTGACCTAGCCAAGAGCTTTTCCTACCCTAAGGAGAGCCTAAGGTACACCTGGACCTGCTTAGTCAAGGTAACAGGCATTGCAATGTGTCCACACAAGGAAAGTGGTTGGATAACAGTATTGTGCAAGGACATATCTAACCACTAGAACTGGTTGAAATTTTACAAACTAACGTTATAATTGGAAAATGGTCCTTTTTCAAAAATGTTCATTTTTTAAAAAAATATCTTTTTTTTAAACAAAAGGAAAACAATTGTGCTGAATTTTTGTTTTTTCCTTTCCTCCTCCCTTTCCCAATCCCCAGTGGCAAAATAGCAAAAAGAGAGTAAAGAGAAAAGATGGGGGCGGGGGGAGAGAAAGGGTGAAAAATATTTAAAAAATGCAAAAACAAAAATGTTCAAAAATCAAAAATGTCACTACAAATTTTCATGAAAAGTTACAGAAATATCACTTTCCTTTGTGAAACCTGCAGAAAATAAGGTTCTTCATGAAAATTTTTGAAATAAGTTGTTTCCCAACCAGCTCTGCTACAAAAAATATCATTTATCTGTATGCAGGCTAAAATAAAGGTAATCAATTCTCAGGATTCTGGGCATAAGCAGTTTCGCCAGTAGCATTAGGATTTCTTCTCTTCCCTACTGCTTCTGTGCAGCATTACACCACTGGCTAGTGAAACCCTCCCATAATGCACCTGTATCTTTATTACCATAATGTACTGTTTAGCAGCACCGACAATGCTCTTGGTGCTGAACAGTACACACAAAAAAGTGTCTCTGCCCAAAGCCACCCTATTAAATAGAAGAAGGCAGGGAACTTCGGGAAAACTAGAGGGGATTGTGGCTTTATAAAATTCACTTCTTGTTGGCATCATGGAAGTAGTGGTGGTATATGGGTGTTAGGTGGAATTTGGATGAGGAGGGGATTGTAGTTGATCAAGCTGGTTTGAGGAGGGCATTCTTTGTATCAAGGGTAGTTTGGAAAAATAAATGGAGATGTAGATTTGAGAAGGAAATAAATGGGGACTGGCATAGCTAATGCAGCAACATGATAGGAGATCAGGTCTACAGCATAGGTAGGGATAGAGTTATGAAGGGCTTTCAAGGCAAAGATTGCTATTCAGAAGTTTAAATTTGATGCACTAATAAAGGGAAGACAGTGGAGGGATTTATAGAGAGTTGTGGCATAGTCAGATCAAAGGACCAGGAAGAAAACTTTTAGCAGCCATATTTTGGAATACCTTGCTCTGAAGCACAAGATGTTGAGCTATCTCATGTCTACCAAGTGAGTTTTCTATCTCCCAGCCACTTGGGAGCAGAACTTAGCTGAGCTGAGACACAGGTCAGAGCTGGGGCCTAGATCTTTTTCTAAGTGTTATGTGTATTGATAGTACTGTATAAACAAGACATGGGCCAGAACCTTAGATGAAAAACCCATCAGGAACTATGTTCTGGCCCATCAGCACTTTGGGGACGTTTGGATTCACATTCAAAGCCAGAACCACTCTCATCATAGGTTAGACCCATCTCTAACACAGATGCATATTGATAAATGACATGTATACATTAGTGTTAGTGTTGTAAGAATTTCAGGAGCAGGGACCATCTTTTCATCATACGTGTCTACAGTGCCTAACACAGTGTAACTCCAATCCCTGATCAAGGCCTCTAAGTGCTACTGCAAAGAATTGTATATTCAACAAGAAGAAAATAAAGCTTCAGAGGAGGACTTCCCATCTACTAAAAAGAATTATTGCATGGTATTCCCTTTGTTCACCTCTGGAATATCTGATCTTATGTAAATGGGAGTTTCCAAATGATTCCAGGAGGTTATAGACGTTCAAAAGTGTTTATATAGTGCAGAAAAGAAATGAGCTTGGATGCAGCAGTTTTATCCCAGGACAGAGATAAGATGATCCTTTCTGAAAGAGAATTCCTTCTTAAAGAATCTAGGACAAAAGGATTACACCCTCCCTGAAAAGGAATTATGAAGCTTCCAGAGCAACTTTTACACCGTGAGATGCATCTTCATCTATTGCTATTTTGAAATGAGTGGATGAGGTCAGAGACCAACTGAATATGAATTAAAATTAGCATTACAAGAGATTTCTTAAATGATACTTTTGGACTAGTCTCTGATCTTGGCTACACTGGTGTAAATCTGGATTAGCTCCTCAGTCTGCTCTGAAATCAATTAAGTTACTCTAGGATTTATACCAGTGTAACTGAAATCCAAATTGGCCCATTGGAATTACTCCAGATTTGCACTGGCGTAAATAAATAAGGAATCTGGCCTTTGAACCTACACATTTGTTTCTTACTTTATCATTTCTATTGTTCAGAATTAGTATATTCATTAATCTGACTCTACTCAGCATTTTTCTTTGGGTTGAAAGTTAAAATAATATTCATAGCAATTACAAAAATGATCCACATTTTCCCTTTTAAAGCCTGACTGCATTCTAATTTCTTAACCTTTTACTCGGGAAAATGGTTTGCTGTAATACCAGAACACTTAGATACGGCCAGATTCTGACACTGCTGAATAGTAACTGAAGCCAATGGGACTACTTATGGAGTAGGATGCTACTCAGCATAAGTGAGGGTGTCAAAATCTAGTCTAAAGTAAGCAAGTATTTTCACAGCTTTGGAAAAACTATTTTGGAAAGTTTTTGCAGCTGGTGTGATTTAAGTTCTTTTAATGGTGATTGGTGGGGATAATTCTGCTTCAAGTGACTAGGAGATGGAGAGCCTACCTTTGAGGATTGGTGGGAAAAATAAGGGAGAAGAAATTATGAGGGGAAAAAAATCCGACTTCAGATCAGAGAGAACGTGCCAGCTACTGATCTGTGCATAGTTTCAATTGCTTTCTACAGACAACTGTGGATGAATTTTATACCTGTGAAGGTGAGGAATTAACAGTACTGGCTAAAGCCAGACATCATGGGGTGAGAAGCTGTGGCAGTTCCCCCTCAACAGAACCCTGTCAACAAACTTTGGTCAAGCTCTGCTATTCTATTGTTGAGCATCTCTTGAGCAGATGCAGGAATAATCATGCTGAATGATGCCAAAATTATCCTCGGGCTCTCTAATATGGATAAATGTTCACCAGGGAATAGGTCCATCAGACACCACTTCATTTTTAACATAGGCCCTGATTCAGCAGAGCACACAGGCATGTGTTAAAGTGCTTTCCTGAACCAGGGCCTTTATTAGGTTTTGAACCAACAGGTGAATCCTGACCCCATCAAAGTCAATGGCAAAACTCCTGGCTACAGTATGGTATCTTTGCATTCCTGAAGCATATGCCAACCAGTGATCTCAAGCACATGCATAAATGAATTAATCCTCACAATATACCTCTGAAATAAGGATTTTCCCCATTTTACAGGAGGGAAAATTAGGCACAGAAAGGTTAAGACTTTTCCAGGTTATACCATGAATCACTGGCAGAGGTGGGAGCAGAACACAGACCTCCAAAACCAGTCTTGTGCCCTAGTTCTTATGGCTATTGTGTCTTCTCACAATTTGCTATACTGGCAGAGTGATTTTGTAAAGTATTAGACATACCCACCAGATCAGTTGTTTTCATTAAAGGATCGTCGAATTTTGAAATATTTCACGCATCAGTCGATATTTTTAATTCAAACTTTTTGGTTTTGGCATCATTGTCACGGTCTTATTTTATTGCCCATTTCATGGGGTTTGAAAAAGCTTATTTACAAGGACTTACCTTGAATGTATTACCTTAATTCTTTATCTGGTTACAATCCCAATAGATAGTATTTTCCAATGCCTACCAAATCCAGAAGAGGCCAAAACTACAATTAATTCACTAAACTCAGAAAAATACACACATTATACTGAAAAGCAAACATCTTCTCATTTTGAGTTTTTAATTTACTCAATTTACTTGAATTTTAATTCAATATTCATTTTTATTTTATATTTAAAAGTTCTGGGTTGATCAAATTGTGGCATATTTCTTCCTGAGTAAGTGGTAGTGAGTAGAGATTTCTGACAGTTGTATATTAAATGCAGGTGGTTCTGTGAATGCTATTTCTGTCTGATACACTACATTAACCATAACCTGAAATTTCTTCCAAAAGAACTGGAATGAATTAAATTGTTTAATAAAACCTTACTTACCTGCATAAACTCATTTCTAGTTTGCATTTAGGTTCCCCTAATGCATCTGTCCAGATTGTTATTTGTAGCATAAAAAGCTAGAAGTATTTACTTAGAAAACCAAACACAGAGCTGTAATCCTGGTAACTGTCCAAGATTTTTTTTTTAACATTTCCTTACTATAGTATGAACTGTTACATATTTCATTTAACATGAATTGATAACTTCATTTCCACTCCAAATCTAAATTAAAGACTCGTGCACTTAGTTTACCACTCTACATTATTTACATTTCATTGCACTTCTTTTGAATTTGCATTAAAATTATTAAGTTTCAGGCACTAAAGAACTCGAGGAAGTTTTTTGGTTATTGCTGACATTCATTTTATAGTAATACCATGGAACAGAACAAAACGTTGTATTATGGAGCCATCCACTCGTAAGGTTATCTCCCACTGAAGAGAAAACTTACGGTTATTAATATAGAAACAATGTGTATAGTAAAGCAATTAAGTGTTATCATTTGGACAAAAAAAAATCATCACTCGCAAATGGTAAATACGTAGGCTTGAAAGCTTGTGTTAAAACCATCATGTTAAATGGCAGGAGAAAGCACATTAGGGATTGAAGATGACTATTATATCATGTTTTTAAGGTTAAAACAAACCATTAAAATCTTTATTGGTTCAGAGGCAAAATGGAGCCTTGCAATTCCAAGTGCAGCATCATTTATATCCATAAACAGATTAAATTTTAAAAGATCTCTCAGTACCACTGACCAGAGGAACAATGTCATTGTTAGAAAACACACACACTGGTTACCTTATAATCAAATTTTCACTGCTCTTTCTGACAGGTTTTTAAGTTACTTAAGGGATCTATTTATATGTGGAAGCAACAACATCATGCAGTAAATCCAACCACAACTCAGTCACATATTTTATTAAGTTTAAGTTCAGTGAAAGTGCAGAGTAAACTAGGGCCCTATGTCTCTCAGTTACATCTGATTTGCGGTTGCTATAAAAAGGCCCACATGCCGCTCTTTCAGATGTGTTTTGGATTGAAAATAGGATTAATGTGCTAAAGTGTGATTAGAATGGTTAAACACGATTAATTGGAACAGACTTGTATTGCCAAGGGAGCGCCGCTGTTACTGGCCGGCCTCCAGTTTACCAAGTGAACAAAGCAGGCCAACTGTCCAAGTTTTTCCATGTCTTTGCTTATGTGCCTTTTCCTTTGCATTTTCTCATAGCCAGCTTGTCTCAGAGCAGATTAAATACAGCTGAGAATGTTGGTCTAGGTCTGCAGCAAGGGATCCTGAGGGAATAAGCAGGAACCTCAGGCCCAGACTTGGCTTCTCCAGTGCTGGTTGAAAACTGCCATGCACCTAGGGCAAGGGTCCAGGTGGATCGACTAGGGAGTGGGAGTAATTTGGGGTTTTTAAAATGATCTATTAAACCCCTGAACTTTAATCAAGCTGCTACCATACTGACAGCCGTGATTTACTTGCAAATAGCTGTAGTGGGTAAAAGGGGCAAGGACTGAGGAGTACGAGCACTTGTTCAGAGTTTTATAGAGACTCGAGCGTACGCACACACATGCATATACCAATCACATGAACACACTGATTTGTTTTTATTGCAAGCAAATTTGTGTGCATCTGTGACACAGAAAATCTATTGTTTTTGTTATTAAATATTTGACCGGACACAGAGCAAAACCTGCCCTCTCTCCCCTAACCCTCTTCCTCTCCTCCCCCCACTTCCCCACCTTTTCACAAACACAGATTAAGGATTTAAAGCTTAGGTAATCAAAGCTTTAAACTGCTCCTGCCTGGAGAAGTCAGAATGGTTTAGTATATTGTTTTAAAAACAAGAAATATCTCCATACAACAAACCATTAAGGTATTAAAGTTTGCACAAGTAAACTAAACTCAGGAGTACAGACATTTAGGCACAGTTAAAATCACAATGGAATTGCATTTCCCTACAACTAAGACTACGTCTACACTGCACTTTTGTCGGTAAAACTTTTGTCGGTCAGGGGTATGAAAAAACCCACACCCCTGACCAACAAAAGTTTTACCGACCAAAAGCACTGGTGGGAACAGCACTTTGTCAGTGGGAGACACTCTCTTGCAGACAAAGTTGCCGCCCCTTGTTGGGGGTGGTTTTATTTTGTCGGCAGGTGAGCTCGCTCCTGCCAACAAGGAGCAGCTACACTGCTTACCTCACAACGGCGCGGCTATAGCAGCACAGCTATGCCACTGTAAGGTGCACAGTGTAGACACAGCCTAAGTCACTTTAAGGGTTACTGAGTAAGAATGTTCTACCTGAGAGCAGTCCTGGAAATCTCCCATATAGATACCGTTGTCCCTTTGGCCCGAGCAAGGCCAACATTTGAGGCCTTGCAGAATTGTTTCCACTGGGAGAAGAAATTGATCATCGAGTCGGGTATATTCTTTGGTGGAGTCCTGATTATTTACAAAGAAAGTACACAAAGTCCTGTTTCCTTGATCACAGTAGAAACAAACAACAGCAAGCAGTTTCCTTGCTCACAGATCTGCCCCTCGAGTCAGTTCTGTGCCCCAAGAAACTCTGTCTCTCTGCTCCCTCTCAGGGCCATGCTCACAACTCCTTTTCTCACTGTTTGCTGGATTTATTCTTTCTGGTTTTCTGCCTTTCAGACACACTCACGGCTTGCCAGAACAATCCACAGGCCCCTACATTTGTTATCAATGAACCCCTCCGCTCACATAGCTACGCTTCTGATCTGTCCTTGCCCTATGGCCCAGTGTATTGTGGGGTAACTTCCTGTTACAGCTATCACTACATAAAGGGGCATTTAATGCTCCTACCATTTAGCCCAAAAGAAGACCCCATAGCACAACCATTGGCTTTAACCAAGTCTGTGATTGTCTATAGATCAAAGACCTGCTCAATGGCAGCCATTAACAACATTCAGCATAACTATAAAGTAACAACTGTGTGATCCTGTATTATTGGTTCCCTTCTCTCATTCATGAACACTGAGGGCACGTCTACAGTGATCAATCTATCAGGGATCGATTCATCGCGTCTAGTGTAGACGCGACAAAATCGATCCCCGATCGCTCTGCCGTCGACTCCGGAACTCCCACCGTGGCGAGAGGTGGAAGCGGAGTCGACGGGGGAGTGGCAGTAGTCGACTTGCTGCCGTCCTCACGGAGGTATAAAGGGACTTTGCCGGCTTGACCTTGTAGGCTATTTGCAGATAAAACTCCCACTGAACTCAGTTTTGCTGCATCAGGGCTGCAGAATCAAGCCATTAATGAATATCTGGGATTAGAAATATTATATATACACACTTGCTGCTCTCTCCAATCTAGAGAGATCCTGAGCCAAATTCTGCTATCTGTTAAACCTGTGTATTAACCTCATAAAGTGAGCACCGATTTAATAGAGTACAATTTGCTGCAACCCCTGTATTTTTGTATGGAATCCCTCACAAGTAAGAAAATAGAGAAGTAGAGATGCCTATAGTTAAGGTTGCCTAACATTTTCCACTATACTGTTTTGCTGAAAAAGTGTTAATGGCAACTATCAAGCAGGTCTTTGATCTATAGACAATCACAGACCTGGTTAAAGCCAATGGATGTGCTAAGCACCTTTCTTTCAGGCAAAACAGAAAGAACAATTAAATGCCCCTTTATCTAGTGATAGCTAGAAACAATAGAAAGCCCTTGTATCATGATCAATGGAACTACAGTCAGAAAGCCAATGTTTCCTGGGGGTATAATTATTCATGGACACCAGGGGAACAGGTTTAATAAAGTTCCCGACCTGCTCAACTTAATCTACATTCAGCTTCACTCTTTGTGAATGAAATATAGTAGCAGTGTCTGAGTGGTGAGTTCTCTGCAGTTCAGCAGCTGTCAGCATGAGCCATGAAACTCAGTCTGAAGCCCCTCAGAGTCTGGGATTTTGCAGACACAAACCTAGTCCAGCAATGGACCCCAATGGATGAAGGAGTTCCATCTTTACACAGACATAGCCACACAGAAGGACGATGACAGCAACATGAAAATAAAATTATTATTTTATTGTATTGGGGAACAAGGCAGAGAGATCTGTACCACAATCCAATCCAATCCAAAGGGGAGGAGATAGACCCACACTGGCTGCTACATGCAATTTTGGGGACTTGACAGACTCCCTGATTCGGACAGGTTAGTCTGTGGCACTTGGGATTACCACCTGCAGGAGAGGCTGCTCCAAGGAGGCGATCTCACATTAGACAGATGCTTAGACAAGAGAAAGGACGAAAGCCCTAGCAGGCACAACACCCCCAAAAGTACATGCTGCAAGACAACAGCAAAGGTGGGCAGGTGGCTGGGGTTCCATAACCATAATGAGATGCTTTTACTGTGGGAGACAGCATGAGCAGGTAAAGGAGAAGTGCCCCATATTAGGACAGCACTACAAAGAATGTTGCAGGTTGATCCATGTTAGCAGTGTGTGCAAGAACCGAAGAAGGTCCCAGAAAGATTCAGTCAGACATGTACAAGAAGGTGACGGGACATCAGACAATGGTGATGCCATCATGACTCCTTGAGTCTGAGAGCATATCAGGTTCAGGCTGTCAGGACAGGAAAGCAACAAAAGACCATACCAACCTAGGTACAATGGCAATAGGGAAACATCATGTGCAATTTCAGCTTGATAGCCAATTGCAATGTGATTCCTTGGGGTGAATTGGACTAAAAAACACACCCATTACAAAAAGCAGGTGCAATCTAATAATGTACAATAAGAGCATAGTGCAGCCTGTAGGAAAATCTGACCTCATAGTAACTAACCCTGAAAAATAACAGATGGTATCAACTGAAGTTGGTAGTGGTGGATGGAAAGCACCAGAGACACCTGTTGTGGAATACAGCCATACAAGCCATGGATATGACCAGGGTGCAGAGTCAGAGTTCTATAGCTGCAGTGCAAGAAGCAAAGTGGGGAGTCCCATGGATTATGGAGATTATGTTAAAAGCCTATGAGATGTGTTCAAAGGTGATGGGTGCCTCAGAGGAAAACTGTGATGGAAGTAGACCCTGCAATGGAACTTGTGTACTTTCTACAAAGGAAAATTCCAGTGGCATTACGTAATCCAATACTCTCAGAGCTCAAAAGTCTGCAGAGCAGGAGTATCGTAGAACCTGTAGATGATGGTGTAAACAGCATGGTGGTGGTAAAGAAGCAATTAGGAAAATTATGCATCTGCATAGACCCAAAAGCTACTGAACCAGGCATTGAAAAGATGCCACTATCCACTGCCCAAAATTGATGAGGTTGTCAGAACTCTCCAAAGCCAGAATCTTTATGATCAGTGATGTGAGGAACAGATTTTGACACATAAGCCTGGATAAAGAGTCTAGCATGCTGACAACTTTTGCAACACTATTTGGTCACTACCAAGGGCTGTGCATGCCAATGGGAATAAGCTCAGCACCAGAGGTGTTCCAGAGAAGACTCACCCAAGTGCTGGAAGGATTGCCTCAGGTGAAAATAGTTGCAGATGATATCCTCATTGTAGGTGAAGAGAGCAATGATACAGAAGCTGAACAAGATCATAACAGAAAACAACAAGCTTTTCTACACCAATGCAGAAAAAAAAACCCCATAAAACTCAACCCAGAAAAAATGCAACTCAAACAGCGTGAGGCGACATACTTTGGACATCTGCTCACAGCAGAAGATCTGAAAGAAGATCCCAACAAGATCAAGGCAGTCAGAGACATACCATCTCCAGTGGATGTGAAAGAGGTACAGCACTTTACAGGAATGATACATTTTCTGTCCAAGTTCTGTCCACACCTGGTTGCAGTAGCAGAACCCATACATCAGCTCACAAGGCAAAAATGTTGAGTGGGACTGGGCAGGTTCCCAACAGCAAGCATTTGACACATTGAAACATTATAATGGATTCCCCTTTCCTGAAGTACCACCCAGAAGAGCTACTGACACTCCAGTGTCATGCATCAGAGAGAGGATTGGCTGCAGCTCTTTTGCAGGAGCAGCTGATCACTTATGTCAGTAGAGCCCTGAACAGGGGTATGCCCAAATAGAAAAAGAGCTTCTGGCTGTGGTATTTGGAGTAGAGTAATGCCATCTGTACACCTATGGCTACTCTGTATTAGTGCCATCCAACCACATGCCCCTAGAGACAATCACGGCAAAGCCCCTTCTTAGTGCTCCAAAGAAATTGCAGCACATGTGATGTGCTTCCAACGCTACCAGGTAGAGATCAGGATTACTGGTGTTAGCTGACACCCTGGGCAGGGCATGTATACCCAGAATCAGGACATAATGAAGCATGTTAATGGATTCAATCTCCTAGTTTCATCAGCAAAGCTGAATGAAATCAAAGAGGCTATGGAAAGGACATCCAGTTACAGGCAGTCAAAAAGTGATAACAGCAGGGTGACCAGAAGACAAAAGCCAACTACCATATTTTCAAATTAAAGATGAGCTGAGTGTGCAGAACGGAATCATATTTTGAGAACAGAGAGCTGTTGTTCCTGCCTCATTACATAAGAATGTCATGCAAAAAATGCGTGCCTCACACCTGGGCATTGACAGCTGTCTTAGACAGACTCAAGAGTGTGCTCACTGGCTGGGAATGAGTATGCAATTTCACTTCTTGATAGAAGGGTGTGACACCTGCTGGTCATGTGATCACCACCAGCAGAATGAGGCTCTGACCACCTGAGCTTCCCACCTGACCATAGGAAAAGGTGGGCGCTGACTGATTTACCTTCAGTGAAAACAGTACTCGATTACAATGAACTACTATTCACATTTTTGGGAAGTTGATGCCTTGCCTGATACAAGAAGCAAGTCAGTGGCTGGCAAACTGAAGGCCCACTTTGGGAGATACAGCATTATGATTACAGACACTGTATTCACTGACAATGGCCCACCATTTGCCTTGGAAGAATTCAAGGAATTTCCACACAAATGGGAGTTTGATCAGCACACCTCCTCCGCATCAGACCCCCACAATAATGGTAAGGTGGAATCAGCTGTGAAAACAACTCACGGCTGGTCTACACTTGAAACACAACAGTGGCACAGCTACAGCGCTGTAGCTATGCTGCTGTAGCACTTCAGTGTAGCCACTCGCTACAGCGACAGGAGGGGTGCGGAGGAACATGGACAGGAGAGTGAGCTCTGTCCCAGGGATCCTGCCTGGATTGGCCCTATTGAAAGACCCCTCCCCTCCAGGAAAGAGTGATACACACACACCTGTGTGCTGCCCCCTACTTTGCCAGGAGACACTGAATCATCAAGCACTGCACCTGCAACTCGCTGGAAGAGACCAAACCCTCACCTGGGTACAAATCCCTGCCTCTCACCAGGAAAGACCAGTCCTCTGCCCCCAGGAACATGCCCCTTACCATGATAGACTCTCCTTCCACCCCGTCCCATCACTGCCCCCTCTCCCTTCCAAGGAGACCACCCCACACCTGACACCTAACACTTGGGACATCTGACATCTGTCTCTATTTTTGAAATACAGCATTGGCAACCCCAGGATCCAGCTGTTAGACACCAGAGGAGTGGACTAAAGGAGTTGTGAGGGGGTGCATTGGCACCAAGCTCATATGAGGTGACTAGGCAAACGGGACAAGTGATTAGAAGGAGCAGGAGACACCTCTAAGCCTGCTGACTCAACAGCCAGAGGAAGCCTAGAGATCATCACAGAATGGACAGACAGAGAACCATCTGGAGGTCAACACCAAAGAGAGGGAGGAGGCTCCACAGAGAGAGAGAGAGTTTGCAACACTTGGAGACAGGTGACAGAGATAGGTCACTCCCAGTGCAGTTGCTTGTTGAAGAGATCAGACTATCTCAAAGATTACGTGACCAGCTGAGTCTGTGGTTAAAAGTAGACTCCAACTCAGCTATGTGCTAGCAACCTCTGGCTGGGAGGACATGGGGCGGGGATCTGGGTATCAATTATTTATTTTTAATGTTTATATTAAAATATTTGTAAAACAGGGAAGATGTAAAATGATCAGTGGAACTGGAGTTGAAGGGCCAATGTTCTCTGGGGGGGGGGGGGTCTGTTATTAACAGGACACAAGGGGAACAGGGAATGTGGGAAGTTAGGCTGGAAGCAACTCAGCCATGTGGACAGAGCAGTCCACCAAGTTTAATAAAGTTCCACGTGTTCAACGTAACTTGCATTCAGCTTCACTCATCGGGAATGAAACTGCCACAGCCCAAGGCACTGGGCAGCACAGCAAGGCGTTCAGAAGCTAATCCACATGGGCTGAGGGGTTTCCCAGTGTTAGATTGCAAATGAAGGGACTGAGGGATTGATGGGATGCAGATGTGTGCGCCTGTGTGTGAGAGGGAGAAAGCAGGAGCAAGCCAGTAGAAAGCGAGAGAAACAGTGGTGAGCATGGCCATGGGAGAAAACCAAATCACAGAGGGCCAGATCCACAAAGGGATTTAGGCATCTAAATCCCAGATTTAGGCACCCCTGCAAACCACAAAACCCGCAGTTGGCTGCTATCTAACCCTGTAGACACCTAAACAGCACTTAACTTTTCACTGTAAAAATTATATATGAGCCCATAGGCGCCAATTGCATGGGTATTCTGGGGCTGGAGCACCCATGGGAAAAAAATAGTGGGTGCTCAGCACCCACCGGCAGTGCCACAGATCAGCTCCTCTGCCTTGCTGCCCCCTGCCTCCTCAGCAAGAAATACCACAGCCCGATTCCAGGATTCACAGATTCCAAGGCCAGAAGGGACCCTGGGGATCATCTAGTCTGGCCTTCTGTATAACACAGGTCATAGAACTTCCTCCAAATTGTTCCTAGAGCACATCTTTTAGAAATACATCCAATCTTGATTTAAAAATTGCCAGTGATGGAGAATTCACCATGACCCTTGGTAAGTTGTTCCAATGGTTAATTACTCTGACCATTAAAAATGTACGCCTTATTTCCAGTCTGAATTTGTCTAGCTTCAACTTCCAGGCATTGGGTGGTGTTATACCTTTCTCTGGTAGATTGAAGAGCTCATTATCAAATATTTGTTCCCCATGTAGATACTTATAGGTTGTAATCAAATCATCCCTTAACCTGCTCTTTGTTAAGCTAAATAGATTGAGCTCCTTGAGTCTATCTGATCACTATAAAGCAAGTTTTCTAAGCCTTTAATCAGCCTCATAGCTTTTCTCTGAATCCTCTCCAATTTATAGCATCCCTCTTAAATTGTGGACACAGGATTCCAGCAGAAGTTGCATCGGTGCCAAATACAGAGGTAAAATAACCTTTCTACTTCTATTCAAGATTGCCCTGTTTATGCATCTCAGGATCACATTAGGCCTTTTGGCCACAGCATCACACTGGGAGCTTATGTACAGTATTCATGAGTCATTATGTATGATTCATGATTATCCACCACCACCCACAAATCTTTTCCAGAATCACTGCTTCCCAGGAGAGAGTTCATCATCAGCTAAGTAGGGCCTACATTCTTTGTTTCTACATGTATACATTTACATTTAATTATACTAAAACGCATATTGTTTGTGCCCAGTTTACAGTGATCCAGATCACTCTGTATCAGTGACCTGTCCTCTTCATTATTTCGCACTCCCCCAATTTTTGTGTAACCTGCAAATTTGAGCAGTGACCATTTTTATGTTTTTTTCCGGGGCATTGATAAAAATGCTAAATAGCATAGGGCCAAGAACCAACCCTTGTGGGAACCCCCTGGAAACATCTGCTCTATGACAATTCCCCCTTTATAATTATATTTTGAGACATATCAGTTAGCCAATTTTTAATCCATTTAATGTCTGCCGTGTTAATTTTATATTGTTCTAGTTTTTTAATCAAAATGTGAGATGATACCAAGTCAAAGGCCTTATAAAATTCTAAGTATATTAAAATCAACACTATTATGTTTATCAACCAAACTTGTAATCTCATCAAAACAAGGGGTTCCCAGCTGTGGATCGTAAACAGAGCTAAGCACCTCCCTCCAGCCCAGACTTAGGTGCCTTACTCCCCTAGAGGGCCAGGGCTTAGGACACACCTCTCTTAACAGCATCTCCCATATGCTAGATTAGGTGACTCCCTGCCTGGCCCCAGCATCCCCACCCCTTATAATTTATAGGTTTTAAAGTAGCAGAAGGAGGGTACTTTTGCTTCTGTTTTGAATTCTGGATTCTCTCTTTTCCACGGCAGCTGGAAGTGAGCTGTACCTCAATATGGCTGAGCTCTAAATCTGTCATGATTAAGCAAATCCTCAGCTGTGTAGAGGGAAGCTTCCACCCAATCCTCTCTACTGTGTATTCCCCAGCTGCACATACATGGTAAATGTTGTCTTGCAGGGCTTCCTCTCTTCCCAGTTCAATGCTGCTTTGTTGGTCAGTCAGTAGGGCTGGGTTGGTGGGTGAAACAGAAGGCTCTTATAGAGCATATAGAAGATTTGGGCCCAGGCCACAGACCTAGGCATACACGTCTCAAAAATATGTAGCTAATCCCAAGCAGCATTTGAGGGAGATGGGGGTGGGCAGAGAGATCTCAGTGGGCTTCTGGACCCTCCCCAAAGCCTCTAGTCTAAGAAATGGCATACAACACCTGACTGTGTTTCCAACTCTCCACCATGGAGAGCACTGTAGTGAATGATATATACTCAGATCTCTATCTAAGGAACAGAAGGGGATCAATCAGCTCTAGCTTTGCCATCTGTATAACGATAAACTCTTGAAGAGTTTAAAAAAAAAACAAACCACACACACAAACCCTAATGTACTGTATTTTTATTTAAAATTTGTAAACATTTGTATTATCTGTATCTTGTGGTATTTGGTACTAGAGGGAAAACTTTGGACTGAGACCTAACAGTTTTTATGTTTTTGTTATTTTTCTTGCCATTTGGTCCAGATTGCATTACAGTTGTATAAAGAAACTTTTTTGTACTATACTTACATATAATTTTTTTAACATTTAAAAAAATGCTGGCTTTTATGGATCTCATTCTCAGGCACATCTCTCCTCCCATTCATTTTATAGGGAGAGTAAGCACCTAACCCAGACTTTGTGGATTCATATGATTTCAATGTGCCTAAAAGTTAGACGTTACAATGGGGAGTGCTGTAAATCTCTTTGTGAATCTGTCCTGAGCTTCTTATGGGCAAGAATTAAATTAAATAAACCCAGCAGTAACTAATCAGAAAAAACAATTGTGAGAGGCCATTACATTTACATGGGCCTGACTCTATGCCCAATGAGGTCAGTGGCAAAAACTGCAGCTGACTTTCAGGGAAGTAAGATCAAGCCCTAAATGTTTGAATGAACAGGCCTATTATGCTGATGTATGTATGCCTGTCTCTGAATACATGTGAGTTCATACATATTTATTGAAAGTAATGACTTTCTGATCTTGTATTATTGGTCCCCTTCTCTCCTTCGTTAACACTTAGAAGAAATCAATGTAACACCAAGTTTAATTTTCACTTTGCATTGGATTTTCCAGTACATTGAATTTTCTGTGGTGTCGCCTAGCTGAATATGGGAGCCTAGTTCTGTACATTTTGCCAAGGATGTTCGCATTGCTAAGTCAGCATGTCGACATTTCACCCTGTGACTTAAGCGCCAGGTATACTGGAGAAAGCCATTAACACCATTGGTGGCTGTAATATTTAGAAGTGCTGAGCACCCACAACTCCAGCTGAAGTCAACAGCAGCTACAGGTGCCCAGAGCTTTTAAAAATAGGATTTAGGAGCCTAAGTGTAACCTTTGGGTGAGCTAGAGTTCACTAAATTGTCCTTCTCCAATGCCCGCCCCCAAAACCCAACTCCCATAGAAAAGCAACTGGAGACCCAGAATTCAGTCTCTAAGGATTTTCAGCAAGGATTGCACAGGGTCAACCTCCCCACATTCAAGTCCCAAAGGAATGAATTTTATTAAGTAACAACTTTATAAAATCTTAGGATAAAGAAACATAATAAATAATTTAATTTTTACAACATAACATGGCTATTTTATAATCCACACACATTATCTTCACAATTATATATAAACACAAATAAACAAATTAAATCTAAACAAGTCAGTCCCCACAGAAACACAGTGAGAAGAAACTCAGAGTTCCCAAAAGATTAGATTGAGTTCACCTGAGTCTCAGAGACTTTGATCACCATATCTATACAGTCTGCTGAGTCAAAAGCAACACCTTCCCTCTACTTGCTTGTAGGAATCTTCAGCTGGAATTCATGAAGACTCTTCCTCTGCTGAAATCACTGTTAGCCAGCCAGCTGATTAACCAACTACTCAGTTAAGTATATAGATTAAAAAAAAAACTGTTATAAGAAAATACAAGAACTGAGAATAGCAAAATATAAATGACTCTTTCCCCATTATTACATTTAAAGAAAAGTTGGTGAATCATACTAACAGACAATTTAACTAAAACAGTTTGGCTAAACTCAAACAACAGTCAAAGCATACAATTAAAATAGAAGAAATTATTTTTCCCTCACAATTTCCCCTTTCTATAATTAACATTGCCCATGCTTCCCTGTTAATATCACTAATCTGCTGCAAAATACTTCAGAGTTAGGGAAAACAGCCTGCTTTCTGCTCTTGGGCTCGGCTTCTCCAAACTCACCTAGGGCACCTGGCCTTTTTACTCCTGGGGGAATTATGCGCCATTGTGCATGCACAGAATTTATGTCCCCTGCAGATTTCATTGCTTCCCCGCAGGAAAATGACTTTCTGACGGGGAAGCAAAGGGAAGCCACAAAAGTAGTCATGCGACCCTCCCCAGCAATATGTTTCAGGTGCTTGGGGCAGCCAGCATAGAGGTAAATAACTGTGTGGCAGTGGACAGGTCTGGGGAAGACCTGGTTGGTGGCTCCTACCCTGCGACAGGCTCAGCTGCTATTCCCAGCTGGGCTGGGGAGGATGGGACTTCCTCTTCCCCTGCATAGCATCTGGAGCTGTGTCAGACCCACCTCCAGATTTCTCCCCTGGCTGCAGGTAGCTCTACAAACTCCCCCCAACCTCATGCTTCCTGCACCCATCGCTCCTCAACTGCCGGGGGAGGGATCACTGTATAGGGAGCTGCTCCCCCATCCGCCCAACCCTCGTGCATCCAGCCCCCCCTCATACCCACACCTTCTCGCCGAGCATCACCCCCTCGCACCATAACACCCCCTGACAAGCCCCACTCCCCCTGCACCTGGAACACCCCAACGAGCCACCCACAGCTGGATTCCCCACTCTATTGAGCCCCATCCAGCTGCACCTGGATCCCCACCCCACTGAGCCCCACTCCCCTAGCATCTGGACCCCCCCACTGATCCTCCCACACCAAGACCCCCTGCCGAGCTCTATCCCCCACATACACCCAGAACCCCCCGAGCCCCAACCACCTTCACCTGGACTCCCCTTGCAAAGTCCCATTACTGTTGCACCAAGAACCCCCCAACAAGACCCTGTGCATCCAGGTCCCACCCAGATCCCCCACTAAGCCGCCCACTCCCAGATTGCCCCCACACAGGCCCCTCTCAACCTCACATGAAGCCCCTCCACACTTGGATCCTGCCTTGCTGAGCCTGCCTGCCCACACCTGGTGCACCTGGCATGGAGGGGCAGGGCCCTGGGGTGTTTCTGGGGCAGGCCCTATCCTTGCGCTGTGTCAGGCTTGGGTGCAGCCTCATTGCTGAGTCTGTGTCCCAGGTGGGGGGAAGCTGCACAGTGATCTCCGCCCTCTGTGCAGCCAGTGGTCTGTGCTCCCCAACACCATGCTGGAGTCTCAACATTTATATGACAAATAAAATTTGCAAAATTTTAAAATATTGTGTGCAGAATTCTTAATTTTTTGGCGCAGAATGCCCTCAGGAATACCTTTTGTAAAAGAGCTACCCTGACTGCTTGTCTGACCCCAGCAATAGGGAACCTAGTGGAGCACACCCAAAACTACCACACCCAAAATCAGGAAGCTTCTGGATGTGGAGGGCTAAATCTGCCTAGCAATAATGACCCAGATATAACTCACTCCTAACCTCCCCTCCCCCGAGTCTCAAAGAGATATCTCCCCATCAGGCACATGGGTTACATAAGCACTTATCGGAGGGGTAGCCGTGTTAGTCTGGATCTGTAAAAAGCGACAAAGAGTCCTGTGGCACCTTATAGACTAACAGACATATTGGAGCATAAGCTTTCATGGGTGCGTCTGACGAAGTGGATATTCACCCACGAAAGCTTATGCTCCAATACATCTGTTAGTCTATAAGGTGCCACAGGACTCTTGTTGCTATAAGCAGTTAGGCACTTTTGAAAATTTTATTCCATGTTCTTAGTGCATGCAATGAAAGACTTATGCATGCAAAAATACTCTTAACTTTACACATGACTTGTTAGTATAATTAAGATGGTACCACTTTCTTGGCATGCCTAACTCTACCCCTGCTAGTTCACTACTTGCCATTGCAACACGCGAAGGTCACAACCACACCACTGCAGCTCAGTCTGTTGCCCATATTTTAGCATGCATTCTGACAAGTTTTCTACCCACCAGGAAGAAGTTGCCATGAGTTCTCCAGAAAAGAAATGTCCAGAGGAGATGGAAAACTTATCCCATCAAAATTACCCAATAGAAACAAGTTTCTGATGTCCCAAGATTGCATGTTTCCTCTCATCTTTAGAGGACTGTGGTCCGCCACTATAAAGACTACAGAATCTTACCAGAGGCTTTCAAAACCCCTAATCAGCAGTTCCTTTAGTCCAAAAAACACAGTTCCCAACATTGCTTTGATTCCATTCTGTGCTTTCTTTCAAGCACAATTTTACATTACATGTTTATAGGCTACAAGACCTCCTGGCCACCTTTCACCTACTTTGGACATTCTAGGCTTTGTTTTCCTTTCACTTATACCCATGTAGATCAGGAGGAACTCCACTGAAGTCACTGCACTTACAATGGGGTAAAACTATGTAAGTGGAGAAACCAGTAAATCTTCAGTCAAAGAGAGGCTACAACACAGCACATCTCAACAAAAAGCCCAGGGACTTCACCCAAAATTTAAAGAGATAAACATGTATGGATCTCCCTCCTTTACTGTAAATACACAGTTAAATAGCCATTTGCTGAGCTAGAATAAAGTGGATCTATCAGCAAGGCACAAAAGAAAAGACTAATGTTTACATATTTACTGAGCTTCAAACAGGAAAGGTTTGCTAGTATTTAAACTACCAGCAAACCCTCCCAGGAGAAAAGCTATAATCCATTTGGCATAAAGAAGAACATTCAGTCCAGGATTAATCCATGACCATTGGAGATGAAAATTCTTAGCTAAAGAAAGGACTGTACACAGTGGCCATCCTTAATAAGTAGGGCTCTACCTCTGTCATGGAGGTCTCACAAATCACGGATTCCGTGACTTTCATGACTTCTGCAGCAGCCAGTGTGGCTGACCCCAGGGCCGCCTGGCCTAGGGTGACCAGATGTCCCGATTTTATAGGGACAGTCCTGATTTTTGGGTTTTTTTCTTATATAGGTTCCTATTACCCCCCACCCCCTGTCCCGATTTTTCACATTTGCTGTCTGGTCACCCTAGCCTGGCCCCGGGAACAGCCACACCGGCCACTGCTGGAATGACTCTGCAGCCAACTGCCTAGGCAGCCCCACAGCCAGCCGCACCGGGACCAGAGGTCCCGCACCAGAGGTCCCAGGGGCAGCCGGAGCAGCCCCTGCTGGCGGCCCCCAGCAGCTGGTGCCACTGTCCCCACCCAAGCAGCGATGGCCACTGTGTACAGTCCCTTCTTTAGCTAATGTTTGCTGGTGGTTTAAATACTAGCAAACCTTTCCTGTTTGAAGCTCCCCGTCAGCAGTACCTTCCCCCTCCCACCCCGATTTAGTCAG
>NW_020664447.1:74569657-74606802 GCF_002925995.2 Terrapene triunguis
GTCCATGACTTATACTATAAATACCCATGACTAAATCATAGCCTTATTAATAAATTGCTAGTTTTGCCTAGATAAATAGATACAGATACCTCTGCATGTTCAGAATTACCTAATCTCACATATATTTACTGTAGGAAATAACTAAATACCCTGAATATTGCAGAAAAGTTATCTAAGGGCTTATCTACATGGTGGGGTAATGCATTCTCGAGGAGCATGATTTCTTTAGCACACTAATATATGGCACGCTACTTGGCCCATGTAGACCTTTGCTAGTGCACACTAAAGGTTCCCTAGTGTGCTTTAATGCCGTGTTGTTTGAAACAGTACTATGTTAAATGCAGTTGGAAACCTTTAGTGTGCACTAGCATGGACCAATGAATGTGCAACATGTCAGTGCGCTTTAGAAATCACACCTCTGCAGAGCTCATTATCCCACCGTGTAGACAAGTCCTCAGGTAAATTGCATGTTTTTAAGGTCACGGTGCATTACAGCAGAATCAGGCCCAGGCTGTATACTCTAGCAGTATAGTTTACTATTACAGAGGAAGGGTTGTCCAATGATTAGAGCACTAGCCTAGGAGTTGGGAGATGTGGGGTGAAGTCCCTGATCTGCCATAGACTTCCTGTGAGACCTTGGGTAAGTCACTTCACCTCCCACAGCCTCAGTTCTCCATCTGTAAAAATGGGGGTGGCAGCAGCACCCTACATCCCAGAGGTGTTGTGAGGATAAATACATTAAAGATCTTAGACAGACAAAATAATTTTTCCCATTACCATTAATATAGCACTCTTCTGCTTGAAAGTGTGGTACAAAGAACTCATTTATCCTCACAAATCTTTGCAAGGTGAGTATTATTATCTTTGTTTTATAGAGGGAGAACTACAGCAGAGAGATCAAAGGCTGGATCCTGCAAGGAGCTGAGCTTTGTGGCTTCATCCGCCATAGCCCTTAAGTATATACTTAACTTTAAGTACATGAGTAGTCCCTTTGATATCAAGCATATGTTCAAGTGCTTTGCTGGATTGGAGCCAGAGTGCCAAGCACCTTGCAGGATTGAGACCTGACTGATTCAACCAAAGCCATGTAGCAAGTCAATAGCAGAGCATTATATTTTGGGAATATCTCCTCTGGATTCCTGATCAGGATCCAAGAAGAGACTGATCCCTGGAGAAGCTATCTTGGGTCTTAAACAGCCCAGTGCATGTTGGGACAGGAGTCTGGGGAGCTTAGTGACTGTTGTCCAAATACTTTTTCAGAGAGAAATTCTCTTCTACGTGCACCTGGTTTTTGCCTGCATGCCACGCCTGTTGAGTGTGCACTATTGAAAATCTGAGCCATAGTAAAGGATATCCATAATTATATGTCACAGAAAGGAAAAACTGCGCATATGGAGGCATTTGCTTTGGTAACCGTTGACTGTTTTTTAAATCCAAAAACCTACAGGGAATGTTGCAAACCTATATAGTGTCCAGCTAACTCTCCAGTTTAGCTTAAAGATGGGTAAAAGGTTAGGTAAATACTCGGCTTGAAGGCACTACTTATTCCATTAAGCGTTACACAAGAAATTTATTTCCTGTTTCAGACAGAAAAAACCCTCTAAGAACTTTGTCGTTCTGCTAAATCCTCCCACTTTTGGCCGAACCACACCCTTTTGGGGGAAGGGGTGTGTGTAGGAGATTTGCCATTCCCATTACAAATGTGGAAAACATGCAGAGCTGGGGAGCTGCACTTTTGGGAGGGTAGCTGAATTGCGGCTGATTGAGCAGTGCACTATGTTGGCTGCTGTCATCCCTTCAGAAGCACCATTTCTTCCAAACGTTAGAGATCCACAGTGCAGACGTGAGAGCAGAAACAGGTCCTTACACCGAGGACTGAATGTTACTTTCAGGTTCTCGGCAGCTTTTTCTACATCTTTATCTTTTCTGCTGTACACTGCAAGATTGCGTATAGATTTATGGGAATTCTTTCCATGTTCGCAACTTATAAGTATTAATAACCAGTGCAAGTTGGAAAATAATACATCATTCCTAACTCTATTAAGTACCGAAAATCTGGCTTTGGTTAAAATAAGATTCCCTCAAGCAATGCCCAATATACAGTAAATATTATATAAAAAAAACCCAGATCTCATCTTATCTAAGGAACAGTAACATTAAAGTTTTTGCCTGAAGCTCAGCAAACTTCAAACGTAAGAAGAGTGAAGGGGCGCAGGCACTCAGTTTACAAGTAATTACTTTCCAATGAGTAGCCACTTTCAAGTAGTTTGTATCTAATAATATCTATACACAAAGGCAATCTTATGTTGATATGTAGCATGTGCACAAACACACATAGTTGCACAGATCAAATGATGTCTGTTAATGTCTATATTGTTGTAATTGGTATTAATGGGAAAAAATAACACCTGTGTTTCCGATATCACTACCCAAAAGCTGTTCTGGACCTCTGTCACATGAGCTATTTCACTGGTTGACGATGTGATTTTAAAACCACGTGCCCAGTTATTTAAAGTTGAATCTTGAATCCCCTACTCTGGCAAAATTCCCCTTGCAGCCAGTGGGAGTCTTCTGACTAAGTAAGCACTTCAGGATTTGGGCCCAGATCTACACAGATATTTAAGCTCCTGATTTCCATTGATTTCAATGGATCTGGACCTTGGTCACTATTAATTTAAAAATTGCTTCAGTGTGTTATGGCATTGCTGTACTTTGCTGTACTTTCTGTAATTGTGACACAATGGGGATATTCACAGAGTTCATTTGCCTGAATTCACACTCCTCTTGCATCATTCAGTGGCTTAGTGTTAGTATATAGGCCTGATATATAAAATTAAATATGGATGCAGTGAGTTCAGATCCAAAACTTCCCAAAGTTGCTAGGTATTCAGATCTGGGGGGGTTAGTTTGACCCTGTAGAGATATTGAGATGGTAGTCAGAAAGTTCAGATCTGGGTTTGAACTTTCCCAAACTTGGTGTGTTCAGATTTGGGGTATTAGTTTGGCTGCATCTATCAGTATTGGAATTTTTTTTTTTTTTTAAGTTGAGAGAGTTTAAAAAGAATCTCCTTGGCAAACAAACTTTTTTATTAAACCTTGCCAAACTTGCCAAACTAGAAAACTTAGCCCAATCTTAAATTAAAAAGTCAATGGAGAAAATAAAAAGCTTCACACGCATACCAGAAAGAAAGCTCATATTCTGAATGAGATTTGGATACAGTTATCTCATTCCGAACATTACCTCATGAATCTGGCTGCTTTGTTGGCTTCTGCCCTTAGAAACGTTTGTTGAGAGGATTGGTGGCTCAATTCCTGACTTGCTCTTTATTGCAGTACTGAGGGGGAAACCTCAATATCTTTGCAAGAAAGTCTCAAGTGGCTTATTCATCAGATTTTGTAAAAAGACTAAGGCTTTGTCTACACTAGCATTTTTGTCAGCAAAACTTTTGCCGGTCAGGGATGTGGAAAAAACAAAAACAAAAACACACCATACCAAAACAATGTCAGCAGGAAAAGCTCTCCTGCCAACATAGCTTCCACCCTCATTGGGGTGATTTAATTATGTCAGTGGCATAGAGCGGCTACATGAGAGATCTTACAGCGGTGCAGCTGCATTGGCACAGTATTTGTCTTTTTTTTCTTCTGCTGCTTGAGGAGAGAGAGAGAATTTTGCTGAGTGTTTCTATAGGTTCTATGACAATGGTACTGTTATAGATTTTCAGAGAGTTTAAAACACACAGGGCCAGATTCTCTATTCAGTTACACCATTTTACACATGGGTAGCTTCATTGACTTTGGTGGAGTTACTCCTGATCTGCACAAGTGAGAGCAAGTGTCAGCCCCGTGCTATTATCGCGTACATTCTGATCTGCCAATAATGCCAGCCTCAACTACCCACTCAGAGCCTTCACAATTAAAATAAAGCATTCTTGAGACATCACAGAATGATTTCAGGATTGTCCGTCTTTTCTGAAATTATATTTTGGGGGTTAGCTATTCGTTTTTTCTGACATAAACTAAGCTAAAATTCAGTCTCGAAGGATCAAATGCCTTGGGAAACTATTTGGCCTGATTTATTTTTTCTGTGTCTTTCTGTAAGACCCCATTTCTCTTGATGTTTATTCCTCTCTTTCTCTGCTGCCAGCTGCTGTCTTCCTCAGTCTGTTACCAGATTTCCACTGTTCTCAGTTCCATGCTTCCCAATATACCTGCCTCTATTAATCTTTGTCTGTCTTCTTCCAGTACCAAACCTTGCCCCTCATTTTCTTGACATTCCATATTTCTCTACAGCTTGAGCTGGTTGGAATATAGGTATTTTTCCCAGTGGAAAATATTTCCCAATGGAAAATGTCAACTTTTCAGTGAAAAACTGAAAATTAAAAATTTTCAGCTGAAAAACAAAAATGTCAATTCAGATATGCCACCGTTGTGCCTCAAGGGAATTGTAGTTTATGCACCTCATCCCCCATTTCTCCTCTATAGGACAAAATCCCTAGTCAGACTACATCTCCCATGATGCACTATGGTATCCCCATTTGCTGAACCACCACAGTGCATTATGGCAGTCACATGGCCACTGTGCATTATGGGAGATGTCCTCCAGCTGAGGAACTCAACCCAGGAGAATGGGAGCATGAAGCACCCAAACTACAATTCCCACAAGACACCGTAGTAGCATTTCCAAATGGAAAATGTTCAGTGTTTGACTGAAATGTTTTGATTTTGGTGTATTTGCTTTTTCAATAAAGAGGAAATTTTCCACAGAAAGCAGGCACTTCTTGAGGAAAATTTAGCTTTGCTGAAAACCCAGTTTCACATAAAAAAAAATGCTGACAGAAAATTTCAGCTGGTCCCACTCTGCTGCCATACTTATGTTCTGTTTATTCCTTGTCTTCATCTCTGCTACCAAATCTCCCTCTCTTCACAATCAGACCTTCTGACCTCCTTCTAGACCCTTCTGTTCACCAAGAATCCTCTCTGAGTCAATGTTCGTGGATGTTGATGACTAAGTATCTCAAAATTTTTCATTCTGAAGACAGAAATGCCTGCCATTCACTTGCACACATCACTCAACAATTATGGCACTCTCCAAAACTCCATTCTATCTTTTCCCTTTTAGAGCTGAAATTAAAGAGAAGTGGCAGACTAGGCGATGAACAGATAATGTGGAGCTAACTGTGAAGTATTCTAAACAGTAACATGTCAAGCAGAGATTTGCCATCAGGTGATGATTTTTAAATAAGTAACTGAGAAGTATGACAGAAAGTCACTACTCCCCTGAACTAAATGTTCAAAGTGTCTTGAAAATGGTGCTGATGACAAGCTACAGGCTTTGCTAGCGTAACTGGGCGACAAGTTTTTGTTTTCAAAATGCATACAAAAGGAAACAAAAAGTGCAAAAGAATGGGAAGCTCTAATGGGTGTTTATTTTTATTTCCATTATGGTTTTCATCTAATAAAAGGTTTTGGCCAAAATCATTGCTCACTGCACAGCCACAGTTCCAGTTCAGTGGTGTGTATTCCAGAACTTACTGAAAACAAAAACATCACAAAAATGTTTTCGTAACAAAAATTAGACTGAAGACTGGGATGCATGGACTTTCTAAAATGAAAACCCCCCATTAATTGAATTTCCCCTGTGATTTATAGCAGTAGAGGGAGTTTGTTTTGATCTGCTGTATGGAATAACAGAACCTTTAGAAGTTTAGAGTTCTGTGTTATCTTAGAACTTCTGCAAATGGTTTCAGATATTTTATGAAACCTTAAAGAATCTTTTAAAAAGTAGGATTTATATTTGCAGTTACTCAGAATACAGGAAAAACTTGTTTTTCCAACTAGACTAAAATCTGCAATATTCAAAAAAAAAAAAAAAAAAAGTTACAGGGCCCATAGCTAGACAGATCATTCTGGTTTAGTGACCCAATTAATCTCCCATTAAAGTCACCAGAAAGATTCCCAGTGATTTCAAAGGGAGCTGGATTGGGCACAGCAGACCAGATTCTCCACCACCTCATTCCTGGTGTAGCCATTTCCATTTGTGCAGAACAGGGGTGAAAGTAACATAAGAGATTTACCAGTATGGGGGCCCGGCTCCAGGCCCCCAGAAGGGGCGGGGCCTCGGGCAGAAGGGGCAGAACTGGGGGTCAGCCTCCCCCAGCCAGCCCATCCGCGCTGCCCTGTCTGTGCCTCCTGGGGCTCCGGCAGCGATTTAAAGGGCTCGGGGCTCCGGCTGCTGCTGCGGTAGGACTGGTAGCAGCCGGGAGCCCCGGGCCCTTTTAAATTGCCGGGCCCTGGAACAGCTGTCCCTTTTGTCCTCCTGCCCCCGCCACCGTCAGCAGCGCTTTAACGTCGGCTGCGTATGGGCCCGTACTGGCGGCCAGTTCTTACCGGTACGCCATACCGGCCCACTTTCACCTCTGGTGCAGAGTGAGTGCAGAATGGGAACACAGATGTAAGGGCACTTTGCACCCACTCTGCAGGAGGGTATAGGACAACACGCGGTGCAAGGCACTGGAGAATCAGGCCTATCTGCATAAGCAATGCTGCTGGACATGATGTTTCTCCTCTGCTGGGAACTGCTGCGCTGCCCTTATCATCTCTTCGCCTTTTGTTCTGCCCCAAGTGACGTATAGTTAGTTTCTAGTGAACTTCCCAAGTATTCAAGGATCGTTGGCAGGACCATCCACTCTTTGTCGCTCTTACCCTCCTAGCCCCACTTCACAGTGCTTATAATAGAACCTGGAGATGGGAAAGATCATCCATTTGTAGTCCACAGAGATATTCTAAAGGCATTTAATGTAACAGTAATGCAAGAAACCTGCAGGTCCACAAAAGATCTGCTACCAAGACAGTGACAAAATATAGGCCAAATTCTTCTCTCATTCACATGTGCACAAACCCACACACTAAATGGATATGCATCCATTGAAAATAATAGCTGAATTTGTCCCTAAGTGTAACATAGACCATTTTATATAACATTGTATCAGTGCCAGAACTACTAGTTTTTTTCGTTATGCATTTGGTTTTACCACTATTTGCAAAACAGTAGCACCTGTGGGTATCTGATTCTTCACTGCCTCACAACATCCATAGTCAATTACACCTGTGTAAGTGGATGTAACAGGCTACCAAATCAATACAGTTCTGCTACATGGAGGATTTCAATCTCCAGTAAATTCAGTCTGGTACTTTTCAAATTCACTGGAAATATTTTGTAGGAAAGCAAGTAGAACAAAACAAAACAACCACCCTCCCTCCAGATATTCCTATCCAAGCTAAGTATCTGCGAGGATGACCTTTTGTAAGTAGGAACTGGTATGTCCTGTAAACCTTTGACATCCCAACTACACTGCACAGGTCCATAGAGCAAGGATCATGACAACTCCCTAAGCCACATATGACCTAGATTTCTTCCTCTTCAGGCCATTCTACAAGACTTCCCTGTCTTTAGGCCTGGAAGAATTAGATTTTTATTGGTAAGTGTCAGTGAACAAAGATTCCACCAAACACAGACAAACCGATGAAGGAAATATTTCCATTAATAATAATAGAAATTTACAGATAGGCAAAATAAGAAAAATGCTTATTAGTGTTTGATTTAAGGATATTTATATTGTATATTTTGACATGTGATAGTGACAATTTGTGCTTTAACTGTTATATTTTAATTTTGAATCTCAACATTGACTGTTATTAAATAGTTATTGCTGGACCCCCACCCCATTTCCTGCAATTGTGAATATTTAAATTGATAAAAAAAAATGAAAAAAAAATGCTTAAAATAAACATTGATGTTATCTGCCAAGATTATAAAATATATATATATATATATAAATTGAATTCTGCCAAGTCTATCTATACTTCAGCCAACACCAGCATCTACCAGTGGTGACAGGGACTGTGTGACTTCACTGCAGGTTTCCACGTAATATTGGGTCTCATCAGGGCCGGCTCCAGCTTTTTTGCCGCCCCAAACGGTGAAGCGGGAAAAAAATAAATAAATAAATAAAGCCGCGATCGGCAGTGCTTCAGTGGCAGCTTTACCACGCTGCTTAATTCTTCGGCGGCGGGTCCTTCGCACTGAGGGACCCGCCGCCAAATTGCCGCCGAAGACCCGGACATGCCGCCCCTTTCCATTGGCCGCCCCAAGCACCTGCTTCCTTCGCTGGTGCCTGGAGCCGGCCCTGGGTCTCATCTAGGCCCCTTCTGACTTTTCTCAGAGTTGAGGGTGCTCAGCACCTCAGAGGCAGTGTTGCAGAATCAGGCCATTAGCCCATATTTACGCTGCCTGGTAATTCCATCAAATATTCTACTTTTAGTCAGTAACAATCCATTCTTCCTTATTTTTCCTCTCCCAAAGGAGGCAAATACTCTACAGAATGTGGCTCATGAATTTCTGTTTTTCCATTATTGTTACAGTCTCCCCATTTTAATCTTGCTTTTTCATTAAATAGCATACCACAGATATATTTTCAATCCAAGCGACTGTTTGAAAGAAGCCAATGGAATAGGAATACATCCTTTTGTGTTCTTTTTAAAGAAATCAAATAACCTGATTCATTGCTTCCTTCTTCGCTTGCAGCATGTTTCACTTACATTAATAGAGCTTTATCTTTTGTTTACATCTTCAAGCAAAAAGCAATAGCAGCTCTCCAAATACTCAGATACATGCAATATTTAAACATTACTGCTTTCAAAGGTCAGCTTTTCTTCTGCTCCTTAATTAGGATTCAAGGTCTCCAACAAGAAGTTGTTTCAGCAGATGTATTAGTTCTTTCACCTTTACAAAAATATCAGTCCTGGTTTTTCACTTTGCAAAAAGGAAAAAAAGGAAATGGTTTTAAATGACACACACATATATATTTTAATAAGAAAAGGAAGCTCCAAATATGGTGGAAATGGAAGTAATTGGGGTCCCAATTCAGCAAACTCATTTAAGCATGTGCTTAACTCCCTCCCTATTCAGCAAAGCTCTTAAGCATTTGCATGAGTCCCATTGAAGTCAATGGATATCAGAATCTAGCCCATAATGTGTATACTTGTGTGCACAGAAAGTGTGTGTGTGTGTGTGTGTACTCACACATACATGCAATCTCAACATAGAGTTCAGTATAACGTAGTGGCAGCTACAAACAGGGGCTTCTCATACCTGAGATGATGGTGATCTTTGACCGCTAAGCCTCTTAGTGAATATGATTCTGCATCTGGGTGACCAGATCGTTACAGACATAGCCACCATTTTGCCATTGGTGAAATCAAAGGGTGCGGTTTTATTACGGGAACGTTTGTATTAAAGCAGGGGGTTCCAAATTTTTGTCCCTGAGGACCACCTGTGCAGCTGCAATAGCCACTGTGGCCCACTATTAACATGTATCCGTCAGGGAGAGAGGTCCCACAGGGCATGCGCAGCCCCTCACCTCAGCAGCAACCAGAGTCAGCAAGAGGAGGAAGGGGTAAGCAGGTGCCACAGCCAGTCCCTGCCAACACCCTCTATTTCAGCAGCCCGCTGAGTGCCTTGAGCTGGTCACCTGGCAGCCTGCCCCAGTCACCCACCCAGCACCCTGGCATGCCTCACAGGAACCCCCTGCCTGGGAATGGGGGAAGGGCTCAAGGGCCACCAGTGCCAGGCAGAGGCTTGGGCCGGGCCTGGTCATTACCTTGACGGTCCCAATCACCCACCACCAATCCCCAATCCCGGGGCGGTGGGGGGCTGCAGTGCGGCCGATATTCCAGGGGGCTCAACAGCCACAGATTGCAGTGGCTCAGAGTGGGAACAGCCACAAACCCTCTAACCTCCTCCAGCCACGCTGGAAGCCACTACCTCTCGAGGCCAGCCCCTTCTCCTTGCCCTCCAGCCACTACCCACTGGCTCCACTTTGCCCTCTGCCGCCCTCCGGAGGTGCTAGGCTCCTCCGGCCCTGGGCAGGGGCCATCACCGGCCACCATTCTGTAAACATATACAGTTTGGGGGGGCAATGTCCTTCTCCAACTCCACCCATTGTGTACCACCCGGGACTGTGCTGCAGCCCACAGCCCACAGTTTGGGAACCCCTGTATTAAAGGGTGATGATGTGTTACCATATTTGCAGCACAGATGAGTAATTGGAGTCTTTATATTTAATGAAGAGGAAGATGTTAGTTCCTTTTGATAGGGGACACTGCTAAAAAGAGCTAAGACAAACAGCAGAAGGAGGTCTCCCTTAGTTGAGTTTAGTGCATTCTAGAGAGAAGAGGGCAGCAAGCAATAAATTCTAGGATCTGAGTTTTAGATGTTTGTGCTGAAAACTATCAGAACTCCTTAAACCAGGTGGTACTTGTTTGAGATGGAAATGACTCATTAAATCAACCAGTCCATCTCTACCAAATTAATAATAGTAAAATAATAAAAAAGTAATCACGTAATAAACAGGGCTGTGCCCTACTGTACCTTTTCCTGTATTTTGCCCAGTCTGGTTTTAAACATCTCAAGTGATGGGGACCACCTCCCTGGGGCTGATACTCTATAACTCCTTTTTTTAAAGGTGTGTTGGGAGGTGGGAAATTTTGTGAATTTATGTTTTTAGAAAACACTTCGCATGTTTAAAATTTCAACATTTGAAAAATTTCAACTGTCCCAAGCTCGCTGGCAGGAAGTGTTTCTTGACATTAAGCCTACATTTCCCTTTTTAAAATATCATGCCATTGCTTCTAGTCATACCACATTACAAGGCACAGGATTTTCTTGTGGTTAAGGCAGGATTCCTGGCTCTGCCACAGACTACCTGTGTGACCTTTGGCAAGTCACTTCACCTCTCTGTATCTCAATTAGTCACCTGTAAAATAATACTCCTTTCCTCCTACCCTTTTTCTGTCTTGCCTATTTAGACTGAAAATTCTTCAGGCCAATACTTTCTCTTGGTGTGTCTATGTACAGCTTCTAGCACAATGGTGCCCTGACCTCAGCTGAGCCTTCTAATCACTACTACAATAAGAATAATTGACTTCAGGGCTCCTCAGTACCTCTGTAAAGCAGGCTACCTCTTGTTCGAGGTCTAAACATGGATTTATGAGCCTAACTTTGGGCACTCTGGTTTTGAAATTTTGACCATTGTTTCTGAGCCATCTCAGTTCTTTGGTGTTTTAATCCTTCCTCCTAATTCAATTCCCTGGCTCCCTGGTCATGTTAATTTCTTTTCTTTGAAGTCCCTCCCCTTTTTTAGATTTTTCTGGTAATGTGGGGCCCCGAACTGAATGCAATTTTGTAATCCTTATATATTTTTTAGATCCTAGATCTTAAAGCTTTATGTTTCTCTCTCTATATATATAATTTTGACTTTGCTTTCATATGAGTTATCTTGATCTTTATTAGGGGAGAGATATTACCAGTATTTGATTCTGAATCACCAGCTATTATTTTTTATAGGCATTTCTTTCCTATTGGTGTCATAGTGAACCTCTACAATGTAAACTAAGTTAGACTTAACAAAACACTGGGATGATTCATACGATCATAAAATTATATTGGTCTAAATTTTTCTGAAGTCTCTCCAGAATGGTTTGAATTTACTGGATGTGTTTCAAGCTGCTATCATAAGTACCCTAAACTGGACTAAACCAACTCAATGCTATGATGTCAGCCATCTCAAAGTTGTCAGTGCCCCTTATGTCTATCAAAATACTCTTGCTGCTAAATTTGAGCAGATGCCAGACAACAATGGTGCTCACAGTACGGTCTAAATTTTCAAATTTTTGCAACTGCCTTCTCTGGGATTGATCCAATGACCAATGAAGTTAATAGGAGACTTCAAGTGACTTCAGTAAGCACTGGCCCTCAGGATGGGTTTGAATTATGGTTGTGCACCATCTCCAATGTGTGCAGATGCAACAGGAATTTGTTCCCCTATGCTGGGGGCACACAAGCCATGTGTGGCCTAGATGAGAATCTTTTAAAGTCATTGTTACAAAAACTACCTCCAATGAAAGATTGCCTTGTGGTTAAGATATTAAATTGGGAGTCAAGGTTCAATTCCCAAATCTGCCACAGACTTCCTGTAGGACCTTGGACTAGTAGCTTAATATCTCAATTCTCCATCTGTAAAAGGGAGATAATTATACTTCCTCTCTTTCATCCTTCATCTGTCTTGTCTATTTAGATTGTAAGTTGTTCAGGACCAGGACTGTCTCTGACCATATGTATGTACATTGCCTAGTCCTGGTCTTGGTTGGGCCTCTTGGTGGTATGGTAACAGAAATAACTAAATATCAAAGTTGGCTCAACAGAACTGACTCCCTAATGAAAAGGAAGACTCTGACTCACTCAGCACTTAATCAGCCAGCTAGATCCACAACACAGAATTGCGAATCCAGCTCTGCAAGATGAGGATAAGCGCCTCCAGTACCTGATTTTAACTAGAGTTGAGGGCACTTAGCGCCTCGCTGCACCCAGGCCTTATAAATTGAAAATATCTTGGCTGCAAGAGACATCTGCAGATCTCCAGAGAAAGGCAACATAATCAGATAATCACAAACTAGCAAGGAATAGCCACAGAGTGGAAAAATGAGGACACGTTCCACTCAAAGCTTCAGGCGATTGAAAAGCATAGACAGGCCAGTGTAAAACTCCATCTCACTGGACAGAGCACTGTGCTAGTATTCCAAAGCTATCATCAATCACCTTGTAAAACTGAACCTGCAACTTATCCCAACCAACACAATTCACACTCTAGCAGCTCCACCATCTACAGTCATGTTTCTCTGTTGCCCTGTTGCTTATGCAGTCATTTACACCTGCACAATATGGACATAAAGTACTTCCAGATCAGAATGGTAGCCGTTCACACTGATTCTGTGCTAGTGTAAATCACTACAACAAGGTGCAGGGCAGCAGTCCCTTTGTCAGGATGACAAACAGAAACTCCACTTCTCTATTAAACATGGCTTTCTTCAGCAATCAAAATTACCAGTGGTGCCAAGCTTTGGTTGGCATGCTCCTGGAGTGTTCTACCTAGCGCTGCTCTTATTGATGCCAAAAATCACTGCCTAAATGAGCACAGCAAGTGCCACTTATGGCTAGCTCAAAAAGACATCTGTAAAAATCTTCTACTTCTTACACGTAACAAACACTTCTGGCATTGAAATCTGGACTCTTAAGTGACATCAAACCTGAACAACCTATATTTTCCTTATGTATTGCTATGGAAAGATACACAGCATCAACTAAGACCATGTCTAGCTATAAAGGACAGTGCATGGTCCATTGGACAGGCTATACAACAAACTCAGGAGACCTGGGGTTCTCTTCCCATCTCTGCCACGGATAATTTGTAGGGCCATGATCAAATCACAGCCTCTCTCCACCTCTGTTTCCCCATCCGTAAAAGGGATTAATGATGCTCACCTAGCTTTGCAAAGGGTTTTAAGAGCCTTGGCATAAAGAGCGTGATATATTCACTAGGCATTATTACAAACACTGATGTTCTTCATCAGTCAAAGACAACAGATGCTGCCAATATCCTCCAGGAAATTAATCAGTGCTGGGTTGGGCGAGCTGTTTGAATACCTACCCTCTAAAGGGCTTTTAGGTTATAATATTGAAAAACACTCCTTTGCTTGATATGTGACACAGGATGTATGTCACAGCTATGCAGTCCTGTAACCCAGTGTGGAACCATTAGGCCAAAGGCGAAAAATAAGAAAATGTGAGGGCTTTTGAATATTGGGAATTTGCACAGGGGATCAGACGGGTTTCAAGTTCACTTAGCACAGATGTTTCTATAATTGAGACACACTGGGAAAATGCATTAACACACAGCTCTGTCTTTTCTACAGGTTATTTGAACCATTAAAAAAATTCAACAGCAAGGATATAATTCTTTATTAAATTCTATAGGCCAGTAAAAAAAAAAAACCTGCACAAAGGTTATTTCTATAGAAGAATCCATAGGAAGCACAAGCCACATCTCAAGCCAGTTGACCAATCCATTCTTATAAATCCCTTTATAAGCAGTGTTCTACTGATTTAAAATAAAGGCCCATATTTATTAAGGACCATATTTTTAAATAGACGGGCTCTGTAAGCAGCTGTAGATCAAATACCAGAGCTGGATCAAAACCCCTTTAAATCTATGGAGCTTCAGCTGGGGTTGGATTAGTCCCTCAGTTACTTCTACTACATTTGCATGTGCAAATGATCAGTTCAGCATCCAATTAGCCTTATGTAAGTGCAAATCCCAGCCTGTACATGCCATCATGGTAATTGCATATGCAAATAAGCTACAAACTCAAATGGCATGTACATTTTTTCAGTCTGGCCCTAGGATTTCTAACCATTGGAAAGTCTGACCCTTAAAGTATCATACAAATGGATGGATAATATCAGAGAGAAAAATGTAAAGAATGAGTCTGAGGTAAAAGGAAAAGAATAATTTGGGTCTGAGGCTTCCCAAATACTACACAATCCTCTGCTTTTTCAGCCCAAGATACGTGATGAATTAGTTGAAAAGAACTGGGGAATCTTTGTCAGTACTAACCTCCTCTTCCCCATCAGATGTCAGCAGTGACTGGGACCATATGCAATATCTTTCAAGAAAGATTCCTTTTCTGGAAGTCGAAACCTTTCATGAGTCACTTGCACTTGCATGTCAATTAGCTTTAGAAAGAAATCCTCAGGCACACAGCCTCCTGCTGTTATGCCTAACAAGGATCCCCTAACTCCAGATCCAGAGATTAATTAAGATTATCAGGTGCTGGGTCCCAAATGTATCTGTTTACCTTACATTATTCCTCTGAAAGGACAGCAAACATTACCTCCCTTTTTTTTCCAGCTAGCACCTGATTGTCTTGATGGGTCAAAATAATTATACAAACAAGAAGGAAATGGTGTCTTTCGGAACCTTTATCTTAGCCCAGTGGGAGGCAGATGGATAAGCATGAATAACAAATTATCTTGCAGTGGATTCCACTAATCAGCCCCAGGGTTGGGGTGGTTTAGCATGAAGCAATTCTTAGCTTATTGCAAAGTTAGTTCAGTACTTCAGCAGAGGACTTTACCCCCTAATTAAGAACCTGAAACAAATTGAAAACAGCTGTGAATAATTAGACAATTTAAGTGCTGTTAAGGAGGAATAATTTCTGTAGCCATTGTAATAAATCTTATGCTGTCTGAACTCATACCTTCTACATGAACTTTTTTCTTTTGCTAGGTTAGCGCATTACTCATAAGAGAAACAGTATCCCTTTTGTTTTGATTGGGTCTGCTTAATAACTATCACTATAAGTGGAAGTGTGATGACAAAGAGAATAGCCTTTACTTGCCTTAATTTTCAAATGTTGTGGTTCAAATCCTATGTCAGATTCCTGGCATGTGTGTTTGGTGAGAAAAGGGGTCCCTGATTTGCACTGTAAATAATACTTGACTCCCATCTACATGGCATTTTTCAAATTTCTCTGGACGAAAATGTATGTTGGGAAATATTTAAAAATTTAGCAACAGAACTTTTGGCTTGGTACAGAAGTAAGTCCCTGCAGCATTAACTAATACCTTAAAAAACAAACAAAAACAAACAAACAATTTTACCCCAAAGTTTTCATAATGTTTTTCTTCTTTCATTTGTTTGGAACTCAGAAAGTTCAGTAAAACTAATTTGCAAAATTGAATCATTTATCGTGCATTCTAAAATTCCATAGGGCCTGATTTGTAAGCTTTAAGCAGTTACACTATGACAGGGGTCGGCAACGTTCGGCACGCGGCTCGCCAGGGTAAGCACCCTGGCGGGTCGGGCCAGTTTTATTTACCTGCTGACGCGGCAGGTTCGGCCGATCGCGGCCCCCACTGGCCGCGGTTCGCCGTCCCGGGCCAATGGGCGCGGCAAGAAGCGACGCGGGCAAGCAATGATTTAGGCCCCAATTCTGCAAACGCTTACATACATACTTCATTATGCACACAGTGAGTAGTTCTATTGAAGTCATTAAGGCTGTCCACATAGAATCATTAAAATTTAGGATTGGAAGGGACTTCAAGAGGTCATCAAGTTCAGCCCCCTATGCTGAGGCAGGCCCAGGTAAACCTAAACCATCCTTGACAGGTGCTCATCCAACCTGTTCTGAAAAACCTCCAGTGATGGGAATTTCACAACCTCCCTTGGAAGCCTATTCCAGAGCTTAACTACCCTTATAGTTAGAAAGTTTTTCCTACTATCTGACCTAAATCTCCCTTCCTGCAGATTAAGCCCATTACTTCTTGCCCTACCTTCAGTGAATATGGAGAACAATTGATCACCGCTCTCTTTATAACAACCCTTAACGTATTTGAAAACTGTTATTAGGTTCCCCTCAGTCTTCTTTTTTCAAGACTTAACATGCCCAGTTTTTTAAACCTTTGCTCATAGGTCAGTTTTGATCATTTTTGTTGCTTTCCTCTGGATTCTCTCCAATTTGTCCGCATCTTTCCTAAAGTGTGGCACCCAGAACTGGCCACATTACAACACCTCACCAGTGCCGAGTAGAGTAGGAGAATTACCTCCCACATCTTACATATAATACTCTTGTTAATACACCCTGAATATTTATCTTTTTCACAACTGCATCACATTGTTAAATCATATTCAATTTGTGATCCACTATAACCTCCAGATCCTTCCCCACATCCATTAGGCCAGTAACCCTGTCAAAGAAGGAAATTAGGTTGCTGTGGAATGATTTGTTCTTGATGAATCTATCCTGGGTATTCCTTATATCTCTATTATCCTCCAGGTGCTTACAAATTGATGGTTTATTGATTTGTTCCAGTATCTTTCCAGGCATCGAAGTTAGGCTGACTGGTCTATAATTCCCTAGGTCCTCTTTGTTTCACTTTTTAAAAATAGGTTCTGTGTTTACCTTTCTCCAGTCCTCTGGGACCTCAACTCTCCTGCATGAGTTCTTGAAGATAATAGCTAATGGTTCTGAAATTGCTTCAGCTATTTCTTTAAGTATCCTAGGATGAATTTCATCAGGCCCTCACAGCTTGAATACATCTAACTTATCTAAATATTCTTTAACTTGTTCTTTCCCTATTTTGGCTTGAGTTCCTTCCCCCTTGTTGTTAGTATTAATTGCGTTGAGTCTGTGGTCACTAATATTTTTAGTGAAGCTAAAGCTAAATTGGCATTAAACATCTCAGCCTTCTTGATGTAATCAGTTATTAGCTCTCCTTCCTTGCTAAGTGGAAGACCTACACTTTCCTTCCTCTTTCTTTTGCTCCTAGTGTATTTAAAGAACCCTTTTCTTAGTGCATTTTATGTCCCTTGCTAAGTTTAACTCATTTTGTGCCTTAGCCTTTCTGATTTTGTTCCTGCATCCTTGTGCTATTCATTTGTATGCATCCTTAGCAATTTGTCTGTTTCCACATTTTGTAGGATTCCTTTTTGATTTGCAGGTCATTAAAGAACTTCTGATGGAGTCACACTGGCATCTTACTATTTTTCCTATCTTTCCTTTGAATCAGGATAGATTGCAGTTGTGCCTTTAATATTGTCTCCTTGAGAAACTGCCATCTCTCCTGAACTCCTTTTTACCTTAGATTTTCTTCCCATGAGACCTTCCCTACCAGTTCTGAGACAGTTTGTCAGCTTTTTTGAAGTCCCATGGTCTTATTCTGCTGCTCTCACTCCTTCCTTCCCTTAGAATCATGAAATCTATCACTTCATGATCACTTTCACCTCAATTGCCTCCCACCTTCAGATTCACTACCTATTTCTCCCTGTTGATCGGAATCAAATCTAAAATGGCTGTCCCTCTGGTTACTTCCTCCATATTCTGAAACAAAAAGTTGTCCCCTGATAAATGCCAAGAATTTATTGGAAGTTTTGTGTTCTGCTGTATTACTTTTCCATTAGATACCTGGGTAGTTAAAGTCCCCAATTACTACCAGGTCTTGTGTTTTGGATATTTATGTTATTCTAAAAATGCCTCATCCATTTCCTCTTCCTGATTTGGCAGTTTCTAGTAGGCCTCTATCATGACATCACCCCTATTTTTCACCCCTTTTGTCTTTACCAGAGACTTGCAATTGGTCTGCCTCTCATCTCCTTCTGGACTTTAGAACAAGTGTCTATATTCCTGATGTACAATGCAACACCTTCTCCCTTTTTATCCTGCCTGTGCTTCCTGAACAAGCTATGAGATTTATCCCACCAAGTCTCTGTAATGCTAATTGTCATAATTTAGCTGATGTACTTATACTTCCAATTCTTCCTGTTTATTCCCCCAAACTCCTGCATTTGTGTGTAGACATCTAAAATGCTCAGCAGACTCCCCCACTGATTTACCTCTTGTTGCTCCTATAACCCTTTTCTAATTTTCCATGTCTCCTTCAACATCTGGGCTGCTATGAAGGTCGCTTTTTTATGCTTACCTGTGGGCTTTTGTCACCTGCCCCCTTTGAACCTAGTTTAAGCCCTCCTCACTGGGTTGGAGAGTCACTGTACGAAAATGCTCTTCCCAGCAGACCTTCTTCCTGGAGCAGCATCCCATGATCTAGGCAGCTGCAGCCCTCCCCTCAACACCACCTGCACAGCCATGCATTCATCTCCAGGATGCATGTGTGCCTGCCTGGGTCCTTCCCTCAACTGGGAGAATGGGCAAGACCACCACCTGCACCCTGACTCCTTCACTCTCATTCCCAGAGCCCTCTAATAACTGCTGACCTGCTCAGGGTGATACCTAGGAGTACCATTAGTAACCACACAGATGGGCAACATGGGGTGTTGGTCAGAGATGGATGAGCCTCAGCAACCTTTCTGTAATGTCTCAGGCACGGGCTCCAGGCAGGCAGCATGCCTCCTGTCAGGTCAGTAGATGGGAGTCCCTGACCACCAGCACCCTACACCTCTTGGGCAGGGTGGCAATGAACCTCCCAGCTTTGGGAGCAGTGGCTCCTCCACCTCAGTCATTGGGTTTTGCTCCTCCCCTCCTCTTCCCAGTACAGCATAACAATTCTTCACCTTGATGGATGGGAAATCTGTGAGAGGGTGGAGCACTGCCTACTGCCCAGGGTGGCCAGCAGCCACTGTCCTCCTCGGAGAGCAGTCAGTTCTCCTTCCTCCTCTGATGTTCTGTGGTCATCCTCCATCCCAGAGGTTTCCATGTGCCGCCTCTCGAGGAAGTCCTCGCGTGCCTGGATACTACACAGAAGAGCCACCTCCTCCTGCAGCTCTCTTATCTGCTTTAGGAGGGATTCCACCAACAGACACCTCTCACATCAGGTGGCTACCAGCTGCCTGGCTTTCATAGGTGGCTGCCTACTCAGCATGTCAAGACCAGGGCCTCGGAGAAAGCCTTCAGGGCCTTAAAGTTAAGCAGGTGCTTAAGTGTTTGCAGGATCAGGGCCTTACTTGAGTAGCTACACAACTCTGACAAGGGCTGTAGAATTGAGCCCATTGCTTGTAAGCACATATTGGCTTTACTACTATCCAAAAATAATCAGAGTCCCGGCAGAAGAGCTCTGGGTAAGCTCGAAAGCTTGTCTCTCTCACCAACAGTGGTTGGTCCAATAAAAGATATTAACTCCCCCACCTTGTCTCTCTAATACCCTGGGACCAACACGGCTACAACAACACTGCATAGAGAGTCCCTGCAGTCATTTCGATGGGCTCATGCTGAAAAATTAAGATCAGGATGCAGATTTTGTTTGATTTGGGCACATTTCTAGACACATCTAAAAATGACAATGGTATGTCTGCAGTATTTTCAACCCTGTCTTTAATATTGCAGTTGCAAAGACAAACTTCTTTACATGAAGACCCCGATTCCCCATTCTGCCACTTCAACTTTTTACTGGTGAAACTACAACAACCTAAAACTGGAATAACAGAATGGAGAATCAGACCCATAGACCTCTCTAAAGAAAGGACCCATGGCCCCACTGAACAAAGGCCCAGGAAGTGTGCCTTGCACAGGGGATCTTTGCAGGAGCTGAAAAGGTGGAATCTGCCTTTTTTCCGGGGCATGAAGCACCAGCACAGCCACTACTCCAACCCATGGGCTGCAGTAGCAGCTGCTGTGCCCCACCCCTGGGGACTCTGACCAGCTCCTTGTAAGGCCTCTCTGTGGTCTGCCTCTCCCAGTATCACAAAGCTGTGGGAGTTTCCCCTGTGCTCAGGGCCTTCACAATATTCAGATTGGCCCCCAAATACAATTTCAAGCTGCGGCCCCACTACTGGACTCTGAATTACCCCAGTCTTTTCACCATCTTCCCACCAGTACCTTTTAAACTATACAGCCCTCTCCTTACCATCCCAACCCCGGTGTGTGGTGGCTCTTTGTCTCTGCCCACGTCCCACTAAGTTCCTGGTGGCTCTAACCCTGTTCCTCACCTTGGAGCCTGACTCTTCTTCCTATGGAAGCAAGGAGTTGTTTTCCATCCCAGAACCCTTGGCACATAAGGATATGGCAACAGGATTTAGTATTTAGGGTCCACCTCTGCCCTAAAATATAAATTAATGGAGATATCCTATCTCCTAGAACTGGAAGGGACTTTGAAAAGTCATCGAGTCCAGCCCCCTGCCTTCACTAGCAGGACCAAGTACTGATTTTGCCCCAGATCCCTAAGTAGCCCCTCAAGGATTGAACTCACAACCCTGGGTTTAGCAAGCCAATGCTCCAACCACTGAGCTATCCTGGGACAGAAAAGATATTCAGCAGTGAAATAAATTTCAGTTTCAAGCTTTCAAGGGGTTATTATATAAAAAAAGAACTTATTTTAAAAATGACAAAATTTGCCTTGACAGTGTCCTTTTAAAGAAAGAAAATGATTAGTATTAAAGGTGATCTAAGCTGTATTGAGTCTCTTGTCAGAACAAGTAGCAGGTGGTAGCCATGTTAGTCTGTAGCCACAAAAACAAAAGGAGTCCAGTGGCACCTTAAAGACTAACAGATTTATTTGGGCATAAGCTTTTGTGGGTAAAAAACCTCAGAACAATTCCACGAGTTTACATAATGGCTTAGTAGACAATTGTGAGCATTAGCCACCGCATTGGGGAATTGGGCAATATCAGCTGATAAGGACTATAATATATTATTCCATCGCCATGCAGGGACTCAAGAAAATGTCAGCACACACCTCTAGACATTCAGACATACTTATTTTTTTCTTCATTTTTGAGAGAAATGCTCTGCAGCATGGAAAATAAAAGGAAAAAGAACTAATAATAATGTGGTTAAAAGACATATCAAAACTTGAGCAAAGGAAAATACAGCTTGTGTAGCAGGAAAAATGCTTCTGAGTGATTAGACAGTCTGCTAGACAGTGGAGTGGTCTCTCTAGGGGAATGCTGAAAGCCTAGTCATTTAAAACGGACAGGGCTAAACACTAAAACGTACTGTAAGGAACAAACCTCCAAAAACAGGGTAGTGGACAAGACAACCTACCACAATAGACCTTTTCCATTCCTAATTTCTATGATTCTACCATCTCACCAGCTGACCATCCAGGTACATGACCATCCTGACTGTCGGAGACATTCAGACTCAAGACTCTTGTCTGAATTTCAGAAGGTTGGCATTTTGAAAAGCAGCATTTTGGCTTCCATGTTAACCGTATCTCAGTGACTCCATAAGGCTGCAAGGCTAGCAATAGTAAAAGAGAGGCTAGTTCAGTGGTTTTCAAACTTTGTAGGCTGCATATTCCTTTTCAAATAATGTAGTCTACTGGGTACCCCCCCTCTGAGATAGAGTCATAATATAGCTATGATTAGATTGCCAAGTCTTACTAAATAAAATGTGTTGTCCGCCATTACAGGATTTTTCTCGTATACCCCCTGACAAGAGCTTGCATACCCCTATGGGTGCACATACCACAGTTTGAAAACCACTACTCTAGTTCAAACAGGAATTAATTCAAGGAAGTCCTATGGCCTGTGGTATACAGGAAGTCAGGACCTTATAATCTATAATATATGAATAAAATGATGAATATATGAATAGGAAACATACCTGCTGAGTAAGATGGTACCATTTTTGCACTTTTTTTTCTTCTTTTTTTTAAAGAGAAGACCTGTACTTTAATTCTTTTATTTCAAGTTGTTTCCTTAATTCCTGTATCTCTCATTCCAGCCAAGAGCTATGAGGACCCCAGGCTGTGAACATGTGGATGTACAGTGGACACCAAAAAAGTTTGTTCTTGTTTCAGAGATAGTATTAATTCCATTCAAGTACAAGGGAAACCACTGGGATCTCTAATACCTCTGATATTGGAATGGATGTTTTAAGTGTGCCCACTGTACTGGCCCTTACCTGCTTCCAGTCAAGTCAGTAGGATTTTGCCATTTTCTTGAATGGGAGCCGAATTAGATCTGTTGGCACAATTCCCGCCTCTAAGAATTCTGACAATTCCTCAACACACAGAGCATTGGGGGGGGGGGGGGCATACAATCCATCATACCAAATACCCCATCAGTTGTATGAGTGCAGTTTCCACTGAAGGACCCTAAAGCTTTTCTAATTTTGGGCTAGATCTCAGAATCATAAAAATGTAGCTGTAGGGCTGAAAGGAACCTCAGGAAGTCATTTAGTCTAGTCCCCTGCGCTGAGGCAGGACCAAGTAAATCTAGATCACCATGATGGGCGTTTGACCAACCTGTTCTTATATACTGCCAATTATGGGAACATCACAACCTCCCTTGGAAGCCTATTTCAGAGCTTCACTACCCTTATAGTTAGAAAATTTCCCCTAATATCTAACCTAAAATCTCCCTTGCTGTACATTAAGCCCATTATTTCTTGTTCTACCTTCAGTGGACATGGAGAACAATTGATCAAAATCCTCTTTATAACAGCTCTTAACATATTTGAAGACTATGATCAAGTCCCCCCTCAGTCTTCTTTTCTTAAGACTAAACATGCACAGGTTTTTTAATCTTTCCTCATAGGTCAGGTTTGATCATTTATGTTGCTCTCCTCTGGATTCTCTCCAAGTTGTCCACATATTTGTGGACGTGTTTTGCCCAGAATTGGTCACAGTACTCCAGCTGAGGCCTCACCAGTGTTGAGTAAACGGGACAATTATCTTGTATGTCATACGTACGACACTCCTGTTAATACACCCCAGAATGATATTGCCTTTTTTTTTTTTTTTGCAACTGCATCACAGTGTTGGCTCATATTCAATTTGTTATCCACTCCAGCTCCCAGATCCTTTTCAGTAGTATTACCACCTAGCCAGTTATTCCCCATTTTGTATTTATGCATTGGATTTTTTCCCTCCCTAAGTGTAGTACTTTGCACTTGTCTATATTGAATTTCATCTTGTTTATTTCGGACCAATTCTCCAGTGTGTCGAGGTTATTCTGAATTCATAACTAGTCCTAAAGGCAGCTGCGCAGGGCTGCTGCCCTCCTGCGTAACCATGGTAGGGCTGCTCACACAGAGTTTTGGAATGCGTGGCTGGACTGAGATCCCAGCAATCTCCTACACAAGCGAGTGGGTAGAGAGTGAGTAGGGAAAGGGTGGAACTAAAGCTCAAGAAAGCAAACAAACTCCATCCCAAAAAGGGATGATGTAACTTAATCTCCCACCCTCTTCAGAGCAAGACGGGAGCATGGGAGAAATGGTGACTCTCTGACCTTGTCTCCCTTGTGACAGCATGTAGGGTACATGTAGCTTAGGGTGACCAGACATCTCGATATTAGGGGCTTTGTCTTCTATAGACAATTATATTCCCTCCCCCCCCCCCGAAAAAAGTCCCGATTTTCCACACTTGCTATCTGATCACACTAATGTAGTGACACACTGCAATGAAAGGCAGGCTGCATCCACACTCACTGTGGTGTGTAGCTATATGCTGCTGTGAAAGGCTCCAGCAGCACGGAGCCAACGGGACACTACACTGCAGCATAGACATGGAAGGCACTGCTTGGGTACATAGAGAGCTATGTCAGGTCTATATCCTGGATTCTGGCATGCAGGGCACTCTACTCTACTCTACTCATCCAGGTCTTGCCTCACTCTCTAACAATGCTATTTATACCTCTGCGAGGGGGTGTGTGCAGTGTATGTGCTCTGCATGCCGCTATAAGTGCAGACCTAACCCAGGGCCGGCTCCAGCTTTTTTGCCGCCCCAAGCAGCAAAGCGGAAGAAGAAGAAGAAGAAGAAGAAAAGAAAAGAAAAGAAAAGAAAGATAAAGCCCTGATCGACGGCAGCTCAGCCGCGCCACTTCATTCTTCGGCAGCAATTTGGCGGCGGGTCCAAGAGGGACTGAGGGACCTGCCGCCGAATTGCCACCGAAGACCTGGACATGCCACCTCTTTCCATTGGCCGCCCCAAGCACCTGCATCCTTCGCTGGTGCCTGGAGCCAGCCCTGGACCTACCCTCTGAGTCACTTTCATGCAAATGCAGTGCCAACAGACCCATTCAGTGGCAGCCGGGATCAACCCTGGGACCTCTTGAACTTAATGTATAAGCCTCTACTCCCTGAGCTAAAAGACACCCCTTTCTAAGACAAGGCTGCAGCAGGCTCATCAATTGCTAGCTGGCCTAGCCACCACTAGAGGGGGACTAGGGTGACCAGATGTCCCGATTTTATAGGGACAGTCCCGATTTTTGCTGTCTGGTCACCCTAAGGGGGACAGAGTGCCATTCCAAGCAGGCAGGGATTACACAGAGGTGGCACAGTTATAGACCACCCAGTGCTCAGATTGAGTCTATCAGCTCTATCTAGCCCTTTTAGTTACTACTGCTGCAAATGTCTGGTTTGTTGCCACAGCTTGATCTGACAGCCAGCCTAGGTTCTATAGCAGGGGAGGCAATAAGGCTTAGTGATTAGGAATGGAAGTCGGGATCTCAGGGTTTTGCCACCCTCATTCACAGTGAGTAGTCAAATAAGATATTACGCACTAGGCGCAAGCGCTGGTCAACATTAGAGAAATGTGCACTGATGTAGCCACACCCATGTAGTGACACTGGTTCAAACCCCACAAGGTGCCTATGGAAAGTAGGGTTTACACCAGTCTGGTTTACTCCGGTAACTTATCAGATGAAGTCCATGCAGTGAAAGCCTCACTTTACAATTAGTGCAGCACATCTGTATTAGGGGTTTTGCAGAGGCCATAGGTATTTCAGTGTCATCACACCCATGCAAATGTTGAAAATGTATATTTCCTGCTACAGACAGGCCCCAAGTTTAGTGCTCTCTGGCCCTCGGTTTCTCCTTCTGTAAAATAGGACAAATAGTACCTATCACTCTGAGTGACTGTGAGGCTTAATTAATTAAGGCTTTAAGATCCCTGTCTGAAAGGTGCTGCAGATCTCCAAACTATGTTATGCAAAATGAAAACATACACATTTTATGAGATCAAAAGCAACCCCTGAAATTAACTTCCCTAGTCTTCTCCTACACAAAACGTATCGTGCTGCAGACAAGGAGTTTAACAAATAGACTTAACTGGTTGGCCAACTTTTTTTTTTTTTTTTAAACTCTGGTGTTTATAATTCCAATTGGTGTAAAATTTCCTGATGGTTAACACATCATGTTAAAGACACTTTTGAATGAATGACTCATTCCCAAATAATTGACTACCTTTGTAATTTGGGAAGTAAAAATCACATTTATGAGTCCCTGGGGTGGAGGGTCTATATTATTGTGTATAAAATGTAGATAAATCATAAAACCTGATTTTTTTTTGCTTTTGTAAAAGCTTCCATTAACCTTTGTGTATACATTAAAGCAGTGCTCTCTAAATGTGTGCAGCTGCTTTAAATCACTGGTGCATTTTAAAATCAAGTCTTTTTATATCTTGATGTTAAAATTACATGTTGGTTACTGTAATCCTGTCTTCTTTTTTGTGGGACATCCTTAGATCAGACTTGCTTCTGGAGAGACCTCTCCCATTGCAATACGTTTTTGAATGAATGTACACAACACAAGCCTAAGAATTTTACAGCCAATCTGAACAGTGTTTTTCAAGTAAACAAAACAAAAAAATTAACCAATCATGGTAGATACAATGAAGGACGTCATCCGTACTTAACAAATAGGTGCATTTTAGATTTAGGTTTAAATAAACACACAATGTGATTCTAATTTAATTTGACAAGAATATTTAATTACTGTAAAGCAAATCAGTTATTATCTTAAAATATCTATTTACTAACCCAAACACTCACTCCACCCAAGGTGGCACCAAAACTAGGCAATATTCAACTCCTTAATAAAATAGCTACGTCACTTGCCCTGCCTTTGCAATGTAGAAGTCCTGTCCCTTCATGCAAGCGAGTACTTTCCCCACATTTTCGGAGTACTGTAAATTAGTTTAGTATGCTTGAAAGAACCTGTAATTGTAACTGCTCTTGTTGACACATCAGCTTGATGCCACACAGAGCACAATTGGGACCATATCCCTCCGTTTTGCAGCTATAGTGCATTTCAAGGGCTTGACAGGTCCAGCGCTAAGATGTTCTGAATTAGATTTGAATTACAACCGCTAAATGCCCTTGTCAAAGCTTGTTATGCCTGACACTAGCCATATATATTTAACTGACTGTTCCTATGGAAGGTACACAGCTTAAACAAAGACATACTCCAAAAGTTTCATGCAGAATTGTCAAAATATAATTGAGTTAAAAAAGCAACTAAAGCATAAGGAGAGCAATCTTTGTTGCTTTTTCCCCCCCCTCTTTGAAATAAATCCAAAGGACAATTTAGTGGAATCTTAGTACAAAGTAAGAAGAGCATATGCTGTTTCCACAGAGACACTGAATCCTATACAAATACCAGATTCATCTATACAAGCTGATCCTGCGCCCATCAAAGCCAATGATAAAACTTAAGGATTGGGCCCTCTAAAAATATTTAATGCCAGATTCTGCTGCCTTTACTCAAATTGAAGAATATCTTACTCTGCAAGTAGTCCCACTGAAATCAGTGGGCCTACTATTCACCATGAGTAAGAGTGGCAGGATCAGGCCCTTAAATTTTAGAGGAGCCAGGATTTTTGCAACCCTGCTTGCATTTTGTGTGTTGCAACCCTCATATGAGATAAACAAAAAGGCTGATATAACATCTATCCAATTCAGCCAGCTATATCTAAATAAATTAATCTAAAATCACAAAAACAGCTTTACCATCAGCAAATTTATTTACAATAGCGAGCTAACAGTATGAGAGTGCAACACTATATTCTTTGGCTTTAATAACCTTAAGAAAATAGCACTTTTTGTGTACAATCCCTCCCATTATACTGATGAAAAGTGCTGTATAAGAGATATGTATTATTAATCATTAGTAGTATTATAATCGCTCAGAAGACTCCTGATCACAAGTGGACTTCTGATTCTTGGGCCTTATGCGGATGAAAACTCATGACCATGAAGGTCTTGAAACACTCTAGTAGCTGAAATGGTGTATGCTGCACGCAAGCACCATTATGAGAAAAGGAGTTAGAGCAAATGGCCTGGCCTAGAGCCGAGTAATTGGAAGAAATCTCAAGGATCCCCCCTCAAACTAACCTAATATCCTGAGGTGAAGTTGTAGTCGTGTTGGTCTCAGAATATTAGTGAGATAAGGTGAGTGAGGTAACATCTTTTATTGCAGTGGTTCTCAACCAGGGGCCTGGAGCCCCCTGGGGAGCTGCGAGCAGGTTTCAGGGGGTCTGCCAAGCAGGACCAGCGTTAGACCCGCTAGGGTCCAGGGCAGAAAGCTGAAGCCCCACTGCATGGGGCTGAAGTCCGGGGCCCTGAGCCTCACCACCAGGTGCTGAAGCTGAAGCCTGAGCCATGTAGCTTCGCAGGACCCCCCGTGGTGTGAGGCCCCAGGCAACTGCCCTGCTTGCTACTCCTAATGCCAGCCCCGGCTTTTATATGCAGAAAAGCAGTTATTGTGCCACAAGTGGGCTGTGGAGCTTTTATAGCATGTTGGGGAGGCAGGGGGGGCTCAGAAAGAAAAAGGTTGAGAACCCCTGTTTTATTGGACCAACTTGTGTTGGTGAGAGAGCTCGAAAGCTTGTCTCTTTAATAAGTTGGTCCAACAAAAGATAGTACCTCACCCACCTTGTGTCTCTAATATCCTAAACTCATTCCTTACGGAGTCAAGCTAGCTTCCCTGAACCCGATGCCACCAAACCGCCCGCTAGAGCATAGGAAATTAGGGTGGAATTATCCCACCCCATGAAAAAACCTGCAGAAGAGGCCTCTATGTGTAAGGAAATACCATGAGCTTCTCTTCCTCCAAATTCTTGTCAGGAGAGTGGAATTTGCCCCACCATGAAAGAAAGAGGAAACGTCTTGTCACTAGATTCCCTACTCTGCCACCGGCTTCCTGTGTGACCTTGGACAAGTCAATTAATCTCTCTGTGTCTCAGTTCCCCATTTTCAAATGAGGATAATAACACTCCCTTTGTCTGTTAAGACTGTGAGCTGAGGCGGGGTCTCTTATTATGGGTGCATACACTGCAGAGCACAATGGGGCCTCTAGGTGCTACTATAACACAAATAAATAATAATATCATCTTGTGGATCTTTAGGGCTTAGGCGGATACCAGGGCTTCTGGGGTCCCATCTCCCCTCTCCAGCTCTCTGGCAGTGTAGCTCCATTGGAATTGTGCCATAAGTATCCTTATATCAGCAGCTGACTCCGAAATCCCCCTTAAGATGGAGTCCCTAATGCAGAGCATTCCCAGCTCCTTCCCAGGAGCACAGTGTGGCCTGGCATGTCCAAAGCTACTGACAGCTTTGCACAGAATAAAAATCCTGTATCAGTTACTTACAAACTTTTAAAGCCAAACAGAAAGTTTAAGGGCCAGATTTGGAAATAGTTTGCGCTCACAATGATCAGGATTGGCAATTTGCTCAGAGAATTCCCCTAGCTGTGCGTGCAATCACAGTAAACGAGTGTGCAAATTGGCACATTGCACTACAATGTGCACTATATTTGTTTTGAAACCCTAGCCCTAAAAAGCCCCGTAACCAAATAGGCATGGTGTTTAAATGAAGGCACAAGGGGTTAGGCTGTGAGAGGCATTGCTATTCTTTGTTAATTTTGTATTCAGTTAAGAAGCACACACTGATTACTTTTAGCAGTGTCCCCCTGATACAATTCAGATGTAAATCACATTTCTGTAGTCAGCTGCTGCTGTTTAAGCAGAAATATTTTGACACAATAATTATAGGGCTGAAACTATGCTTTACATTAGTGTATAAAACACTCATTAAATTAAAATTCTTCCATGAAATCATGAAAATAAACAGCCTGTCTGAACTGGCATCAACAAATTCACAGGATGCTTCTGCATTTTCTCAGGGTTAGCCTTCAAGTGACTATTACAAGGCCCTTATTTAACCGTGAAGTGTTAAAGGTTCACATTCTTTTGAAGGCCCCATTCTGCTTATTTTTAAAATTATTGCTTTAATTGTTTTTACAACTTGTAAGATTTTAAAGCTATTAAGCCTCAAAGTTGTGGGGAAAAATTAAAATGGTGATTATTATAACTTTCATAAGGCTGCGGGATGGCCGTGGCAACACATTCTCTCCAGGGTGAATTAAACACACTAGTTACATGGCACCATATGTGGTACCTCACCTTGGTCTATTATGACTAGGAAACAGGATATACACAATTCCTTGTGGCATGGAAAAAGAAAGCTAACCTTCTGGAAAAGAGGAGGGTGCAAATGGGTCATTTTGAATCAGCACAGTGCCCCTCTCCCCTTCACCATCCTTCTGTGGTGTCCCAAATTGAGGTAATCCAAAACCACTGGCCACTTTTGAAGATGTGGGCCTCAGTGTCCACAGAAACAGACTGCTCCTCTGTTTTCAAAGTCTCCTCAGAAAGACTCACATGTGGTAAATTGTTTGGGTCTCAATTTATCCACCTCAGAAGAATGAAGGGTTGAGTCAACCCTGCTGGGATTTGAATTGGTGGTTCCAGGGAGTCTAAACTGAAGCTTAGACCACTAAGCCTTTCCCCTCGCTCTACGGGCATGGGGAGTGAATGTATGTATATACGCATACTAATCCTTATAAGCCCTACTTGTGTTTTGTTTGTTTTCTGTTCATCTGTACAATATCACTGATCTTAACAACGTACAGAGCAAGCTGTGGTTTTTCTGGGCTTGGGAGTGAACAGTGTGGGATCTTCAAGAGGCAGATGATGTAATCACAGTGGTCTAAAACATTTTTGTTACATCTATATTCCATCAAAATCCACAATTATGGTTGACTGTTCTTTGACTGAAGGGATTCCAGAAAGATGGACTGCAATGGTAATTGCACCATTTTATCTTAACATGTGAATTTAAGACTGATCCCGCTGGTCTTATGAAATTACAGCCAACATGTGATTTTCTCCATTTGTACACAACATATAGATGACGGTGGCTGCAAAAATGTATATTTAGCCTTAACTTGTCAGAATTTGTATGGCCATCAGCTAAAAAATATTCAAAACCTCTAACCCATTTTATTAACCAGGATTATATTTTTTTTTAAAAGATCAGTTTTATAGCATATCAGTTTTTAGTTCACATTGTAATTTAATAGTAAATATCTTTTTTTAATGTCACAGTTGCCTCTTCTACAGCAGCCACATGTATGTGTTTATGTCCAGCATTACTGGTATTATGGTTACTTCTCCCACCCCACAGCATGACATTTCCACAGTGGGCAGCAATAGCCTAATTGCCACAGCCAAATCCTAAGGTCCAACATGCTCAATGGGAGTTTTGCCTGGGTAAGGAAGGCAGCATTTGGCCTCACAGTAGAGGAACATTAATGACATTAAGCTTTCTATTTTCATGAAACAATGAAAAAAAAGCAGCAGCCATTTTTCAAATGAGAGCGAGCGAGCTCCTACTGAACAGATTGGGGCTAGTTTAAAGCTCATATTAATGTCACTTAAAAAAAAAATGTTGAAGTCCGTATTCACTTGCGATAAATCCTCTTTTGTGCAAGCATCTGCTTTTTTGCCCACACGTTCTGCTTTTATATGTGCAGAGGAGCTCCTTGCATGCAGTTACCCACAGCTGCATGGGCAAACAACAGTGCAGATGCAAACCACCCTTCAAGAAGATTCATGGACACGTGTCTCCACTTTAAGATTTCGTGTTTTGTTAAAGAGAAAATGCTATTTTCTGATGACATAGCCAAGGATGCCTTGGGGTACCACAGAGCTGACTGAGTGAAGCACTGAGGCCTAGATCCTCAAACATATTTAAGTGCCTAACTCCCACTGATTTCAATGGGAGTTAAACACTCAAATATAATTGAGGATCTCATCCTGAGTCCATAGGGCCCAATTCTCCTATCACATGAACCACCATTCAGTGGGATCTGCAGGGTTTTAAGGAACTGTGGCCACTAGAAAGTTCCCTAGTCATCAGAAGACAATGTCACCAAAGTAGCTTATTCATCTACCAACCACTATCCCTAACTGTCTTGCTGTGAGGATGGTCCTGAGCCATGGCTCAGTGTATTTCCTGGAAGTGCATAGTTCCCAAAGAACTACTTGGAATTCAGAAGCAATTAGCTTGGTGAAGATGTGATTTGTAATGAACACTATAAACAGGGTGACCATACATCCCATTTTGGCCAGGACAGTCCTCTTTTTAAGCCCTGTCCTGAACGTCCTGACTTTTTTCGCAAACCTAGGCATTTGTCCCATTTACTCATCAGTTGCCAAAAAAGTGGGACGCTCCCCCCGGGGGGGAGGGCACAGAGGAATGTTCAGGGGGCTGAGTGGCGATGCCAGGCACCAGGTCTCGGGCTGTGAGCCCCAACCCTGAGCAGAGGGGCTTAGGCTATTAGCTCTGGCCATGGGCAGCTCAGGCCAGCCCCACGCTGTGTCCTGTTTCCTCTTTGGGAAATATGGTCACCCTAACTATAAAACATTAAAAAGCTGTAGCAGTGCAACTTAACACAGCTGCGGTCAAGTCCCAGTCAAAGACTAGAGTTTATATCCCTGCTCAGGCAGGTGTTGAAGTAAGTTGTAAAGCTACAGCACAGGATGGATTTCCAGGGAAGCATTTGTTGTGATAGAGCAGTTTGCTCTAGTCTAATAGTTTCATGCAGTGAAATAAAATCTCCGTGCATGAGAACTGATCATAGAATATTAGGATTGGAAGAGACCTCAGGAGGTCATCTAGTCCAATCCCCTGCTCAAAGCAGGACCAACTGATCCAAATACGAAACCAAGATATACACATGAAGTGATATGCCGCCCAGCCAGGCTTCACTGCAGCAGGTGTTTTCAAGGCTGGTCATTTTCAGGTCCCTCCCTTCTGTGGATCTCAGGTAGATTGGAGGAAGTTAATGGAAGAAAACTGTAGCAGCCTGTTCTTCCCCACAAAGACAACAGTGTCATGAGAGGGAGGGCACAGAGGATCTTTGGTTCTCCTTTGGGAACTGCAGGATTCCTCCATCCAGATCTCTTGACATCATATTAAATATGGGTCTGTAAGAAAATTTGGTGGCACAAGAGGAAGATGCAATTTTTGTGTTATCCAAACAGAAGCATCATCATTTCTGAAACATTGTGTTCAGTTGCAGGCACCGCATTACCAGACAGAGAGTGAACATTTGTAGGAACAAGAGGGGTTGATTTCAAAGATTTAAGAGGATTGATTTCTGAGGAAATGTAAAGGGTGAGAGCCTCAAATGTGATCCATGTCAGCCTAACTCGGCTCCTATCAAAGTAATATGTTAGGCCAGTGCTGAGTGTTTTTCAAAATCCCACCCTAAAAGAACAGCTAAGCAGATAGGTCCAGATCTTAAAAGCTATTTAGGCACCTAACTGCCATTGATTTCAAGGCATCTAAATACCTTTGAGCATCTGGGCCATAATTCTTAGTGAATAATTTATTTAGTGGAAGTTAATCACTCTTTCTGCTGTGGAATGTTCTGCAAGCAGCTTCTCATTTTCTCAAATTAGATATTTGATAGATCTAAATATTACTTTAAATTTTCATTGAACAATTTTTGTAACTAATTCTTGATCAATAGATTGTTCCAGACTAGAAGAGCTGGAAGGCAAATATTATTTGGTTCTATAATAATTTTAAAAAATATATATCAGTAGACCCGTCAATTTTTTTTCATTTTTTTATGAAAAACAAAACTGCAGTTTTGAGGTTTTGAAAATAAAACCATTTCAGGTTTTTTTAAAACTACTATTATTTTTGTTTTAGTTTCCATCCTTCTTCCTTTACCTCCCTTTTTCTATTAGCTTTTCCAGGGGTAAAAAAGGAGAAAAAAAGGGAGAATTTTCTTTTTTTATTTAAACGCCATTTTCTGTTGAAAAATGTCAGCTCTCTCTAATAAGCAGTTCATTGCAAATATTCAACATTCAAAATTTGAGCTGTGTAAATAGTTTTGACTGGACACTTAGATCACGTTATTGTTTCTGTTTGGATAAGCACAAATTTTACAATCAAACTTCCAATGTTAGTACCTATGCCTATGTGTTTAAAGTTTGCTTTCTATGAATCTTCTCTAATACTTGCTTAAAATTCACCTTTGCTACAAACAATCACTGTCAGCAAACTTTTTCTCTAGAATATATGCAGCCAAAGTGAACTCACTATTTGATTTAACAGAATATTTGCAGGAAATGTTTGGTTTTGTCCATCTCTTATTAAAGGAGGTAAATACATAAATTTTGGCCAGTGACAATGAAGTGGTGACAAGATACCAGCAGGAGACTGTAAAGATCAAAGCTGGAAAGGAATTATGTAGAGTGGTTCAAAATGGAATAACTAGAGTTAGTCGTGGTATAAGCAACAGACATTTGCAAACATTTTCAAGGAACAAGTTCCAACTGAGCCGGGGGCAGAGCAGTCCCCAGCTGCTGGAGATTTGCATGTGCATTCTGGTGGTCACTTAAAATATGAATCTTACATACTAAGGGTTCATACAGACATACATAACTGGCTGGAATGTCAATACTTGGGATGGCTTTGTAAAAGCTGGAACAATGGTGGCCAAAATTGCATTGATTCAAAGATACAGAGTGGGGAGAAATTAAACTAGGGGAAATTTAGGTTGAGTGGTAGGCGAATCTTACGGATAGTGAGGTCTATCTGCCAGTGGAACAGTCTCCCACAGGAGATAGGGGAAGCCCCATCACTTGGGATACTTAAATCTAGACTGGACACAGCTGTAGGAAATAATCTCGCATGGCAGAGAAATTGACTGGATGATGATTTCCACTTCTAGCTTCTTTGCTTCCTTAAACATTCCCTTCCCTCCCCCACTGTTTGCTGTGCACCATTCAGCTGTTGTCTTGCAGCCCACACATAAGGACATTTCAGAGGTGCTGTGTGCACGTAGTTTGCAGAGTGCTTCAGGCTGGAAGGATGTTTTACATTTCTGTAGCATGTTTCAGTTATCGTCATGTCCTCATCCAACTACTTGGATGTGCTATCAAAAGTAATGTGTTTTCCTCAGGGGCGGCTCTATGTTTTTTGCCGCCCCAAGCACGGCAGGCAGGTGGATTTCGGCGGCGCGCCTGCGGGAGGTCCGCTGGTAACGCGGATTCGGCGGCATGCCTGCGGGAGGTTCACTGGTCCCGCGGCTAGCCGCCGCCGAATTGCCGCCAAAGCCGCGGGACCGGCGGACCTCCCGCAGGCATTCCGCCGAAGGCAGCCTAACTGCTGCCCTCACGGCGACCGGCAAGCCGCCCCCCGTGGCTTGCTGCCCCAGGCACGTGCTTGGTGCGCTGGTGCCTGGAGCCGCCCCTGGTTTTCCTAGACTAGGAAAAATGATTGTGTGTAAAACCTGTTAGCTAACATGTTTTTAAAGGCCTGGTTTCAAACAGGGCTTCGTGCAAGTGGTGTATATAAATCTTAGCTTTTCCCTTTCCCAGTGGGTTAACAAACATGACTTAAAACAACCATTTGGCTAGACATGCCCCAAGAGGTCAAGGGAGGTGCAGTGCCAACTAACTACCAAACAGTCACAGATTGAAGGCTAACGATGAACAAAAGTGAAACAACGAAGAATCTGGATAGATAGAACCCAGAACCGGCAGTGAAATACTAGCTGATACTAGTTATACTTGGGGGTTTCTCTACCGCACCGAGCCTTCCTTTAGAAGCCTGCTTTGTAATGCACCTCATAATGAGGGTGGATTATGAAGAATTTCCTGTGTAACATAGCTAGAGCAAAGGTGATTATTGCTGGTTATCTGTGGTAGACATTCAGCAGCAGGATATTAATGACCTTTAACATCTCAGATAATTAGCTGATAATGAGATTAACAAGATTTGACTCCAAAAGAAGCAAATGGATCAAAGCATCATTCTGTCCGGTTAGCAGCCAGCAAAATTCCACCCCCTCCTTGAAGCATCTAAGCTTTTTAATACTTACAGAAAAAAGTTTGCTGTGTCATTTATGCAGTCATGAACTAGCTCTCAATGCCTTCTCTTGGCTTTCCCCCCTCAAAAAATGTAAGTAGCTTTAAATAAGCATCACTTCAAAACGTTTTTGAAGCTTCCATCAGCAAAACCGTAAAATCTGTACTGGAGAAAAAATATAGTCCTGCCCCAGATTCCCAATCTGTTTTCTTTAAATCCAATAAAATTTATATTGGAGGGCTTAAGGACAGAGGGCTTCATACAATTGAAACTGATTCAGTAAATGCAAAACATAAAAAATAAAGTATTGGTATTTGATATTCCTATATTTCAATATTCCTTTGATATTCTACTGTGAAACTTAATCTGTTGGGGTTTTATGCATTCTTTCCCCATCCCAACTTTATCCTTTGAATTTGGTTTCTCTAATCACTGGACCATGGATCAGAAGTATTTGCAACTTGTTTGTGGAAGGCCAGAGTCTAAAGCAGCAGCTTGTCTGGGGAGCTTCTCCACCATCTGTTCTCCCTTTTGCAGTAAAGACAATTGCATTTTATATAGATTTCTATTTTACTGAGTAATCATTCTCACTACATTACACATAATCCATATTTACACACATACTTGCCTATCAACTATCTGGCTTTTATCTGTGTACAGTATACATTCATATATAGTCTAGTTCAGTGGTTCTCGACCAGGGGTCCGGGGCCCCCTGGGGGGCCACAAACAGATTTCAGGGGGTCCGCCAAGCAGGGCCAGTGTTAGATGCACTGGGGCCCAGGGCAGAAAGCCGAAGCCCCACCATGCAGGGCTGAAGCTCGGGGCCCTGAATCATGCCACCTGGGGCTGAAATCGAAGCCTGAGCAACTTAGATTTGTGGGGGCCCCCTGTGGTGTGGGGCCCTGGGCAATAGCCTTGCTTGCTATTTCTGCTTTTATATGCAGAAAAAAGTTGTTGTGGCACAGGTGGGCCGTGGAGCTTTTATAAATGTTGGGGGGGGGAGGGGGCTCAGAAAGAAAAAAAGATTGAGAACCCCTGGTCTAGATAGACACAGTCATAACAAACACACGCATACAAGGACAAAATTCCATGCTGACTTATGCTTATACCCCATTGAACTCACTGGAATCACATAAGGAACTCACCCTCCCTCTCCCTCATCATATCAGGTTTTTAATGCTGGTAGGGCCCATTACGATTATCTTCTCTGACCTCCAGTATAACACAGGCGACAGAATTTCTCAAACTTATGTTTGAGCTGGTGTGTATCTTTTAGAAAACATCCCCATATTGATTTCAGATTATGGGGAATCTGCCACATTCTTAGATAAATTATTCCAGTGGTTAATTATCTTCTCTGTTGAAAAAAATTACACCTTATTTCTAGTTTGAATTTGTCAAACTTCAATAGAAGCCATTTATCTTTTTTCTGGCAGGTTAAAGAGCTGTTTACTATCAGAAATATTCTCCCCATGTAGGTACTTAGAATCATAGAAATGTAGGATTGGATGGGAACTTGATAGGTCAGCTAGTCCAGTCCACTGCACTGACGCAGGACTAAGTATTATGTAGGTCATTCCTGACAGGTGTTTGTCTAACCTGTTCTTAAAAATCTTCAGTGACAGAGATTCCACAACCTCCCTAGGTAATTTGTGCCAATGTTTAACTACCCTGACAGTTAGGAAGTATTTCCTAATGTCCAACCTAAATCTCCCTTGCTGCTATTTAAGCCCATAATTTCTTGTCCTGTCCTAAAAAGAACAGGAGTACTTGTGGCACCTTAGAGACTAACAAATTTATTAGAGCATAAGCTTTCGTGGGCTACAACCCACTTCTTCGGATGCA